>NW_010241718.1:9015-59663 GCF_000690775.1 Eurypyga helias | reverse complement strand
GAAAGAGTGATTTGATTATCTTTAAAAAAAAAATAAAAATAAGGAAGCAATGAAAAGCACATGGGATTCTTATTACTGAAGTTTAATGCAACTGTTTTAGTATGGTCGGCAATAAATCAACTTGTAAAGGATTCATACAGGAATTCACAGATAAATAAGACAAACAAAAATATCTCACTAAATTTGTTTTTAAAGACTAGGTTCTTGTTTTGTCTTCTAACTTTTTAATTTTTAATTTTTGTTTTCTTTTTTTATATACAGTTGTGTTTGGACAATTTGCCTATTTTCAAACAGCTTTGAATGATGTGGCAGAATTATTTGATGGAGAAAACTCTCAGGCTAGACTTCTTAGTTCATTGTCTGGATCCCACTCAGGTAAGTAGTAAAGAAAAGAAGTATGCATTTCTTACACAGCTCAGTATGAAAAAAAAAAATTAGGAGAATATCTTTAATTTCATATGGAAATATAAAGCCATTGAACAGGATGCCAAGGGAAATGGAAGACCCTTCTAAGTCTTTGAGTCAAGATATTCTTCTAGAACATAGGGTTTAAGCAAGAACTGATCACTGGGATGAGTGCAGAAACAGTGGAATGAAATGCTCAGATCTTTATGTAAGAGTGTAGATTGGATGGTATAATTATCTTCTCTGCCCCAAAGCTCTGTGAATTACACATCTACATTTTCTGAATATCTAATTTAAACACTAATTACTAGTATTCACAAAATCCAATTATCTGTATGCAAACATGCACTTACACTAAAAGCAGGCCAGCTGTTGCATTCAGGTAACTATAGCAAAGTGTTGACCCTGTGAAATAACAATTAAACTTACATGGGATACAGCATCACCAGAATTTCCAGTGATGCAGATATAATGACTGTGTTCACCTCAAGTGGATGAAACACATATATATGTATTTCTGCTGCTGTGAATGTGTTTTGACATTATCTTCTTAGTATTTAGGAGAGTTTATATGTGAGTTTCAGTTTTTTGCAATCCAGGACTTTTCATGGCTTCTAGGTTTCCACTTTGAATAAATGGAGAAATACTAGATATTAAAAGAATGCAACATTTCTATTTGATTTGTGGAAAACCTTTATTATTTGATAAATTGAAATAATAATTTTCCTCTGGTGAATCCCAGCTATTTATGTCATCATAAGAGTTCCCAAATTAATTTCAATATTTGTTTAATTACTGTGAAGAGTTCATCAACAAACCAAAAATATTTTCTTTTTAATGTTTAAACTTAAGGGACAACTCATCTAAATACCCATTTTTTCTGCGTCAAAGATATAAAAATGTGAAATTAATGTCTGTTTTCAAAGCAGATATTTGAAAATAATTGAAGGAAATTTCAACTTATGATTTGTACTTATTACTTGTGACGTATCTGATTACATTGGTTTAGGTTAGGATTCTGTTACATGGAATTGCTAATCAAGAAATAATATAAAACTACAACAATATAAAACTACTCTAAGTTAAAGAATTATAAATCCTGTTTACCCAGTTATCTGAGATATTTTAAATTAGTACTTTATCACCTATTTCAGTTGAATTTCCTAAAATGTAGGTTGATATAATCCAATGAGAATAAAACCAGTTGTCATATGGATTCCCATTCTTGCAGTGTAAAAGTTCTCTAATTTGGTTGTAATGATTTATTACTGAACTTTTATCATGACTCTAGATAGATACCGTAAGAAAGAAGATAAAGTGTATTTAAGATCTTTATTAATCCTAATATAGATCTTTATAGAGTAAATATATAAAATTTGAAATGCCATCAGAAAGTTAATAATGTAATACAGTTCATGTATGACCATATATTTTAGTGAAGAAACTTCATGAAATGATTCATGGATCTCTTGTCTCTCACTTCAGTTTTAGTTTTCAAATGGTGATCATCATGTGACGATCCACTGTGGCATTTTTCAAATACTTTAAATTGTATAATGTGTTTAGCAAAGCAGGGTAAAGCTGTCAGTCAGAAAAGAAAAGTTAAAATAATCTTCTAATGATGTTGGCCCCAGATAGCAGTAAGATTTCCCAGACAAGTAGTTTTTTGGATGTCTAGTTCCAAAAGCTGTAGTGTCAGAAAGTTTGTTGTTGAATCATGAAGTCTTTTTATTCTGACAAGTTTTCAAACCTCTAATGGCAAATTTAATTTTATACACTGTTATTTCAGTTCTCTTTAACTATAAAGGAAAACAAAACTATATATTTTAACAGTGTATTTCATATGCGCTGAAGAGTTGTAACTGTTGTTACTGATTTGCCTATTTAATTTATCTTCTGTTTTAATTTTTAGGAGAGACATTGCCATTGGCTACATCTAATGAAATTCTTCTGCGATTCAGTGCTAAGAGTGGGGCATCAGCCAGAGGGTTTCACTTTGTTTACCAAGGTAAACATGTCTGCTTTTGGTGGAAGACTCTGGTGCCAGTCTCACACAGTGTACTATTTTGAATTCTTCTTAGGTCTTAAAGTATTTCTTTAAATATGGGTGTAGGGTTTTTTAAATTATTATCTTTTTTATTTTTACCTTTTTCCAATTGTCAGGGATTTCTCTGGATGGTAGATTAGCTTTATAATGGCAGATGTCTCCAATGAATCCTATCTGGCCCCATGGATTTGAATAAGTTCTCCCTTTCTTAGTTTTCTGTAATCTGTTGTTCAGTTACTGCTGAGTGTTCATGCCCTTCTCAGACAGTAGAAGTACATGGTGAGCATTGTGAAAGCAAGGCAGGCATTTAATGCTTAAATATTTTTGACATAATTTGTCATTAGGTTGTCCACACCTCCCCCCAGCAATGCATCAATGTACCCACATATATTTTGATCTTCCCTTTATAATTATCATATCTGTGACTTTTTTCTCTAATGTCCCTTTCTAGGGACACTCTCTGCACACTGTATTTGAAATGCAAAGGTAAGACAGCATACTCAAGTCTGTTAGCATACTGCTAGGCAGCTGAGTAGAATAAGTTCATCCAGGTGACTTAGAGAATGCAGTCTGGTGATGCCTGGAGCAGTACTTACAGGTTCATTGTCTTTATAGGCAACAAATGCCGTCCCAAAGGAGATTCTGGACACTTCACTAGATTTATTGCATACACACTCAATAAGTTTAATCAGACAATCGTTGAACACTGGTTTATTGTATACTAGCTTTTCAGCTTTATTAAATTGAACTGTAAAAGTGATAGTTTTAAATATTATTATCAAGATTCCTTTTTTTTTTTTTTTGTTACAATGGAGAACAGTTGTGGTTTGATACAGCAAATTAATGGAAAGAACTGTCTCACCTCAGGAATATTTCATAATTGTAAGGAGCTTGTTGGGACTATTCAAACTCTTTGTTAGTGTTTTAAGCCTTCTTACTTCTGTACTTATAGAAAGATATCACTATGACTGCATACTCTGCTTTGGATATAGCTCATGATATCAAGATACTCAAGATATACACATAAAAAACATCACTTGAATTTAAATTTATTAAGCACAATAAATTGGAAAAGAAGGGGAATATAAACTTCTGGAATTAGAAAGAAACTTTCAGAATTTAGTTCTTATCAAATATTTACATATGAATGACACCTTTCTGTCTTATTTTATTTGTTTTCTTGTATGCCTGAACTGTTAGTTATTGTTTGCTGCTTCTAAAGAATTCAGAGTTCTACAAAACCTCAATTCTGTTAGCTGTATGTGTATACTCACACACACACACACAGAGATGTTACTGTTGAAAAATAAGTCTCCAGGTGAGCAAAATGATATGCCTTATTTCAGTAATTTATTTGGACTTCACTTTTTTTTTTTTTAGAAACTCTAAGAAATAGATTTTAAAAAATGAAAAGCGTTCCATAAAGCAGCAGCTAATGCGTCAGGCAAAGCCACTTTATTTGTCTCAGAAGAATCATGAGCTATTTGAATATCCAGGTTTTTAAGATATATTTTTAAATATATTTGAAAGAGCTTTATGTAACACATACATATAGGTAAACATGTATTGGTTAATGAGTTAGTAGCATTTAAAAATCTCTATAATTTTGAGATTTTTCTGTCATTTTGTGAAGCATGGAATCATATTTCTGATGACCACAGGCTTTCTAGCCTTTTAAATACTATAGAGAATAACATCCACTCTCACACTGAACACAGTAATCTGGTCTGCAAAGTCAATCATTTTATTTATCGCCCTCTATTCCAGGTTGACCTTCTCCCTGTTCACTTTTCCACTGGGCTGATTTCAATTTTGTTTCACAGCAGTATGAAACATTTACTAAAAGATGAAGGATAATTACTATAGAAAATGAAATGTCTCTGTGATACAGCTTGAGAAGTCTAGTTTGCCAATACTACAGGCAAAAGATAGAAGGAAGGCTAGAAGGGAAAAAGGTATTGCTTGCATTATTTCACATTCTGGTTTGAGCGAGCAATAGATCAGGTTTGTAGCTTTTTAATGGCTTTTGCAATGCCAATTTCTCCAAAACTTCTTTTTAGCTGCATATGTCATCTGTGCCTTCATTTTTTTTTAATCTGAGGACCGTATTTCATGCAATTGGTAAAGGATTTCTGTAATATCAGGCTGAGTGAATATCCCATCTTTCAGAATATTTGGGTCAGGTATATAGATATCTGCTAGGAAAAAATCACATTTGAGTATTATATTTTTTTCAGGTTTATCTTAGGCTTGTTTCCCTGCTCTGACATCATCTAACAATTGCATATGTCTTTATATAGCTGAGGTTGCATCAGTACAGAGTTCTTTACCTAAAATGCAACGTGATGACCCTTCTACCACCCAAAAATGTATGGGTTTTTAACATTTGTCTTCCTTTACTTTCTCTACCATACAAATACATGAATTAGTTAATGAGGTCAAATGAGATTTTCAAGAGGACTGTTGAGAAAGGTAGCATACTAGGATAAGGAATGACTGTGGAAGAAACAACAATAAAAGAGGAATATGACTTTAACAATTAATTTGATAAAATCTGCAATAAGAATAAAATACATATCTATATGCTTACTACTGAGGTGCAATTAGAGAGCAGAACTAAGACTGTTAGTATCATTTTCTATATGTGTTACCATGAAACATAATGTCCTGACCTACAACAGTCTTCCTAGAGAGGTGGTCAGTGCCCCAAGCCTGTCAGTATTTAAGAGGCCTTTGGACAATAAGTTAATAATATTAACTTCATCAGCCCTGAAGTGATCAGGCAGTTGGACTAGATGATCATTGTAGGTTCCTTCCAACCAAAAAAGTCAATTGGTGTAGAGGCATTTCATCTAGGCTGTTTGCCATGTCACTTTTTAGAGGAACATACCTGTTTTCCTAATTTTTTATGTGTTTGAAACTGTACTGCATTTTGCCATGGATTATTTAAGTCTAAATTCCGTTTTTATCAGTATGAGAGTACCTCACTTTGTCTTTATGTCTAGCTTGTATCACGTTTCTTCCTAAAACAGTTCTTTCTAAAACAAGGAAAAAAAAAAAAAGAAAAATTATGCATCTTATAGTGAATGGCATGGTTTATTTGTGCATCTTTACATTGCTTATCTCACTCTAACCAGTAGTAGACTGTTAGTAAAACATGTGGAAACCTCAGCAAGATGTTAATTTTGACATGGCATTAAGAGTTTCCTGATGGCAGTAGAATAATCTGACACAAATCTAGCCAAGGATGTTTGTGGCTGTCATGACTGTTTTACTTACTGGCTGCTCTCAGTAAAATGGTGGCTTTCAGTCTCAAAAGCGGAAGCACTTAGCAGTACTTCTGCTACGTGAACTAATTTAAGAGTGTTAGTAAACTGTCCCTACATTTGCTATAATGAGAGAGTTAGCTTGCCCCCAGGAAAATAACTTTCATAAGGCAATATTATAAGGAAACCAGATGATTTGATATCCTTGTTGAGAGGTGTTGAAAATGTTAGTTACAGAGAAATATCTGTTTGGATTACAAATGCACGTATGCAAATTTCCAACTGTGAATACTGACAATTGTAAATCTTACTCTTAAAAAGGGCCCTTTAGCATTTCACAGCTGTTGTAGGGTTTCTCCAGATGTGGACTTCAGGTGAGGGTTAGAGAATCTGAACAAGGATTTGCTTCTGAAACTTCCTCCCTTTTGAGCAAGTGGACGAAAAAATAAATAGAGAAAGGTAGTATTCCCATGAAAGGCTGAACAAGAGTTTCTTCTACACAGTGAATAAAAAAATATTCCATGAGTGATGCAGAATGTTTCATTCAGGTCATATAACCTCTTAGGAAGCAGGTGAGGTTTAGACACATGTAAAGCTACAGGTTTAACTGTCAGGGGGCTGTAGTGGTGACCTGTGTGTGAGGAGGTGACGAGATACCATGTACCACTCACAAACAGCTGCTTCTGAAGTGGATGTAAACAACGTCTTATATGCCAAAATTCTACCAGTCAGAGCAGTGTGTGGTGCCCGTTCTCTAAGAGGTTTGAGAAAATGACATCTGCTTTGGGCCAGAGATGCCTCTGGGGAGATGGTGCTGGAGGGATTGTTACAGACACACTCTTGGAAAGAGGCCCTCCATGCCAAAGGGGTAACAATTCTAAAGGGACCATGGCCTGTGAATAACCCATGCTGGAGTGAGAACATCTCAGAGGGATTGGGCAGCCTGTGAAAAACCTGTTCTGCAGTAGGGGGACATCTCTGAACAACTTTAGCCTGTGAGTGGCCCACACTGGAGCAGGAGCACTAAGAAATATAATGGTGTGAAAATTTGGAGAAGCAAAAGGCAAGAGAGAAAATTAGTAAAATACTAAGCACAACAGAGGAAAACAAAGAAGCAAAAAGAGAAGCTATGACCCCAACCTCCTGTGCTGCCTCTCACCTCACTGGTGGAACTGAAGTGGACACAAGTAAGTTGAGACAAAGAAGGGGGAGAATAGGTGTTTGATTGAGGTTGAGTCTGGGAAGAGGGAAGAAAAACTGGTTACTTAGGTGATTATTTGATTGTTTGTGTCCTCTTTCTTCTTAACTCCTTAATTGGTATTTTATTCTTTCTAAATTGGTAATAAATTAAAATAAGGATAATGAAGTATAAATTCCTTAAGTCAAAACAGATTTGTCCAAAACAATATATGAAATGTTTGCTATCACATGATTGCCAGTGATTTATCTCATGACCAAACCTCCCATTTAAGAAAGCAGTCCTGACCAAAGGATGGATTAATGCCTAATCATCTGGAAGAAGCTGTAGTTGTAGGCATATGACATGTGGCTGGACATGTGAGCAGCCTTATCAGTTGAAAAGTCATTATACAATAAAAAAAAAAAAAAAAGGTTTGAATAAAATAATGTTTGCATGGCAGACCATTTGATAGAGAAAAAGCTATTAGTCCTAGTAAAAGAGAACAAAAAGAGCAGGCTGTGTGAGTTGAACTGACCTGGCAGATGGCATTTGGTCTGCAAATGACAATCAGGAAGAACTGTGAGTGTGTGAAATCCTCAAACTATGATTTCTTCATTATCCTTCCACAAGTGCACAATTTCTTCCCATAGCGCAGCTGGGTGACACAGGTCCTGTTGAAATCTTAATCACAAAATCCCATTTATTTGAGAAAAAGAAAGTTTATTAAATTTACTGAAAGGGAAGTAATTATTTTACACTATGTAAAGTATTTAAACATCTTAAAACATTGAAAAATATATTTGATTTACTGTTGCCATATTGTGTAGTTATGATTCCAGGTATATGTTCGTTTACCTCTGAACATTTCTTTCAATCTTCGATGCATTGTATAAACTTCTTAGGCTTTCAAGAATAAAATCTTCTGCAACCCTCTAACCCACTGATTTACACGAAAATACATGTTACTGTATCTCTATGACATTGTCTGAAAAAACAACCCGCTGCATATTAATAAAAGAGCATGTATTGTACTGTTATTGATAGTACCAATTGTTCCTAAATAATTTTTTAAAAAGCTTTTCTCTACATTCAATAATACTTGCATAAACTTAACTGTTATTCTCAGTAGCAATACAGAAAACTGGTAGAACATGATGTAATCATAAATGAGAATTTCCAATGTTCTGCTAAAATGTGTTGCATATTTCATGCGAGATTTAAGATAGGATTGATTTCAATTAATATTCTGCATCCAATATGTCAACAAATGTTAACTTCTAGAGCACTTACCACTACTTAAAACTACTACACTTAAATAATTATGATTCTGAACACTGAAAATGATAGTGTAAGAAATAAGAAAATAATAAATCTATCAATATAAAAGTAATTATCTATAGGCTCCAGAAAACTTGTCTTTTACTCAGTGACCAGGATAACTGAATAAATCTGTTAGGGAAAGTTGTCTGTGTGTACAGGTTTGCACCTGAAGAAATGGAAATATTTGCCTTCACTGTAACAGGCCAAAATAGACGATTAAATGTAAAGATGTAAAATAAAATGAAATATAACCATGATTCTATTTACAATAGTCTTAAAATAAGTTAGTAAGACAGAAACACCATGTTTAAGAATGTGCCATAAATAAAGTCTAAACACTTTTTTTTTTTTTTTTCTGTTCTATGTCTTTGTTAATTAAGGACCAAATGGCAGGCAATTTTCATGGTGTTACTTATGCATATATTGGTGCAGTGATCTCCTGATAATAATTCTTGAAGAAACTAAACTGATCAAAAGCTTTTCAAAATGCCGCTCACACAGAAAAATTCTATTTAATGAAATTATTTTAAATGTAAATTTATTTTATTATCATGTAAAATGTAGATTATATTGCACAGAAATTATACTTCTATCTTTTCTTCTATAAATATATATGTTCAAAATTTGGCATTTACTAAACTACAAAATGAAATGCGGAAAGAAGAAATTTGATACACAAACAACATGCACAATACCAACAGTTGCTAAGTGCAAAAGAAATGCTTGTTATAAATAACAAAGCCTAAGGGAAAAGAAACCCATGGCCCTCTGATAAATTTAATTATTTGGTCCTTAAATGTTGCTTACAGTCTTCTGTTTGTGTATCACATCATGTTTATGAATTCTCAGAGATTATTGGTAGAACTAATTGCTGTCAACTGTGAACACTAAAATAGCCTTGAGGGTACATTGTTACCACTTTGTATTCTCCAATATGATAAATATTGTATAATATTACATTGGTTTTCTATCCGATTATCTACAGTATAATATTAGTCTGGGCTTCTAATAACAAACTTCTGATGAAGCCAAAACTTCCATATTCAATAAGTAAAATAAGTGGTAGGTATACTATTATGTCATTTAAGAGGGCAGCTGAAATACCCACTTATCCTCTTATGCCTAAGGATGTGCTTCCAAAGTCAATTGCTCTCCAAGCTGTCATGGCACTGGCATTATGTACATGGCCACAGACCAAAACCGTAATCCAGCTAACAGCCATGAAAGCATTAGGCCATTTGTTGAGAATACAGGAGCAGAGCAAGTAAAAGGAACAAATACAATTAAGCTTGGTCCTACAAAAAACAATGAGCATTTTTGGTGGTCTATTTATTTTTTGGGGGATGACTGCCTTTGGGATTCATGGCATCTTTTTTTTTTTTTTCCCTTTTATCTCTTTATGCAGCTGTTCCACGCACAAGTGATACACAGTGTAGCTCAGTTCCAGAGCCCAGGTATGGAAGGAGAATCGGCTCTGAGTTTTCAGCAGGCTCTGTTGTTCGATTTGAGTGTAGTCCTGGCTATTTGCTACAAGGCTCAAAAGCTATCCGATGTCAATCTGTACCTAATGCCTTAGCTCAGTGGAATGACACAGTACCAAGCTGTGTAGGTAAGCAATTACATTTAAGTTATCTGTTCTGTCACACATGTCTCTGAATCAGAATTCAGGAAATGTTTCAGAAAATAGTATTTAACACATATATTCACTCTCCTTCGATTAATATCAGTCATGCCCAATTTAAAAGTGCAGTTTTCCATATCAAAAAGTAATTGAATACCAGCTGGCTGGTAGTCAGTATGGTGTTTCATATAATGGCTTAGATTATATGAAGAAGTGTGATGCACATCTTCTTGAACATTCATTATTTTAATGAGTCATCTACAGCTTGAAATACAGGACAGAATTGAATTCTCCAAAAGTGTCTTTATCTGCTTTATTACACAGTACTTGTATATTTATATGGCACATAGGATGATGATTTCTTTTGTCAAGTAGCTTAGTACACATTGAATAATGATAGCATCTTTAAACATAGCTAATTTTCTTCAGCCTGTCAATAACCTGCAGTTGGATAATGTTTATCACTTTTTTTTTTTTTTGTGAATGTTGAAGACCTTTCTTCTCTCTCTCCTTGTATTTATAACCAAAAGTCATTGCTATTCATAGTAATTTACTTTATAATTAATTACAGTGTTTTAAAAATAAATGTAGGTGTCCTATTTTCTGTGAGTTCTGTGGTTTATTTGTTTAGTTAAGTTCTGTTTTCTTGAACCTTATGGAAGAAATTTTATTTAAAATAAAAATATTTAATGTACCACACTGCTTTACCAGCTAGGTACTATCTTAGGCTGTGGGTACGTTCACATGATTTCTATCAACCATGATTGTGTTCAATGTTATTTCTTTACAGTTTGCTGTTGTTCTCAGGTATTACATGATTAGCCTGTTCTAGGCTGCACACACACAAAATGAAGATCACTTCTGAATTTTTTATTCATGCAGGTTGTGCCTTATACTTGATGTCTTTCATATATTTTAGATAACATTGCTTTCAAAGTTCAGATCATTGCTTCATATCTATGAGTTTATGCTACAAAAGAGAATTATTATCATTAACTTAGCAAAATTATTAATACTTTTCTGTTCTCTGAAGTGGTTTTGATTTTGTAATTATTCATGATAATACTTTCTTTCAGTGCCATGCAGTGGGAATTTTACTGAGCGGAGAGGTACTATTCTTTCACCAGGTTACCCTGAACCTTATGGTAACAGCTTGAATTGTGTGTGGAAAATCATAGTGACTGAGGGATCAGGTATTCAGGCAAGTCTATGTTCTGTCAAGCATGGAATATTAAGTACTTTGTGGTTCAGTTTAAAAAGTAATTGTTTATTTTCCTAGATGTGTCAGAAAATAGCAAACAGACAATTTTGGGAGAGTATTTGAAATATTTGTGCTTTGTTTTTCTCAATATTGTTCTTTGGTTAGCTTTATTCCATGTTACTTTATTTTTGTGTGGGCGAGAAATAGTTAACATGCAGCTTTCTCTTTTAACGGTGTAGAATACTGAAACTAGGTCCTGATCCTTTACTCTGGTATGCAAATGCCAACCTATCTGCTAGGATATCACTGAGGCACTTGAGAGATCTGCAACTGTCTTGATTATCTGCTTATTTACACTCTGAGTAATTACTTATAATCATGCAAAATATGTGCAAAATTTTTCTTACTTACTAGTGTTATATTTTCTGAAAGTTAAGAGAACTTAAAATGTGAACATTAATATATTATTTGCATTTTTATCTCAGGTGTTTTTGGTTTGATCTGCTTATTTATGTTTTCTCTGGGGCATGTTCCCTTTTAATTTTGTTCTTTCTAGAACATTTAAAAATATATATGACTAGTTGGTTTAAAAGTTCTGTGGTGGTGTTTTACAGATCCAGGTCATCAGCTTTGCCACTGAACATAATTGGGACTCTCTTGAAATATATGATGGTGGAGATATGACAGCACCACGTCTTGGAAGTTTTTCAGGTGAGCATGTACCATGATTTAAACATATAGTTCTATATATAGGTGTGTGAGAGAGCATGTCTTTCTTTGCCCACACATACAGACAAGGAAAGTATTTGTAATACATTGTTCATTATATCGTTATGAAATGTTCTCATTTTGGTGAGTTTTAGGTGCTGTAAACATGTCAGTATTCAAATTCAAAGAGAGATGTTCCAAAGAAAATATGATACTAAAATGTTTAGCTTTGATTAGTGGGTTTTAGGTGATAATACTTTCAAAAATTTTTTTTCTTTTATCTTATCTACCCCTCCCACAGAGAAGATACAGTGATGTAATTTGGTACTGACATTCAAGAACCTTCTTTTCATAGCTTTTACTTGGTTTATCCTTGTTAGCCTCTCTTTCTCAGGAAAAAGCTGAAACTCAGTATTCAACCAAACTATACAGACCTCAGAAAACAAAACAAAACAAAATATCCTAAAATTGGGACATAACAAACTATATAATATGTTGTTTCAATATGTGCATCAGTCATATTTTTTTTTAATTTTTTATAAGATAATTTTTATAGAAAGAGAATGTTCTAAAAACTAAACCAAGAGAAAGAGATAACTCTCATAAGATTAGATCATGAATAATATCCCACATGCATGAACTCTATCAAAAGCCTGATTCTGGTGTAGTTAAAGCATTTTGTACAATTCTGCCTCTCTGGTGACTTCACAAACTTTTAAAATATAGATATATATTGGATTATGTAAAGAAAGTTAATGATCAACTGAAAAAAAAAGTCCTCCATATTATTTAATTGGATATTGAATTAAATAATTTGAAGTTGCACCACAAAATTTACATGTTAAAAAGTGTCAGAGATTAACCCTAGTAGGCAGCTCAGCCCCACCCAGCTGAAACCAGTACAATTGTGTAAGCATTGCTCTGCAACAACTAAAAAATCCTTGTGTTATCAACACTGTTTTGGTCACAAATCCAAAACACGACACCATGCCAGCTACTATGAAGAAAATAGACCATGCCAGCCAGACCCAGTACAAAAGGCTATAATGTTTTATGTTAAATATTAGTAACTATGTTGACTATGAAATTGGAAATAAGGAAGAAAGACGTTTTAAAACATGATCAACTTTTGTCAAGTGAAATATATTGGACCAGTTTGATAAAGGCTGTTGAAAGAAAACTATACCAATTCCTGTGTCAGGGCACAGTGGGGCCCAACAGGTCACTGGGTTCAGGTGTCAGGAACAATGGGGGCTCCCTGAGGCACCAGGGTAGGCCCAGTCACAGGCATTGGGCATCAATGTTGGGGACTGGAACAGGCTGAGGCAGCACCAGGACATGGGCCTGTGGGTGGATTTGGCTTAGATGGGCCCATGGCCAAGCAGGGGCAGGGCTGTGGGATACTGGAAACTGGCATGCTGCAGCATCACTGGGGCAGGAGCTGATGGCCTCAGAGGCTGAAATGGGGTCCTGGAGCATGGGCAGGGTGGGGGCAGGCCCCTGAGTGCTGGGAAAGACCATTAAGGGCTCAAGGTTAGAACATATTGTCTTGTCCTTTTTAGATTAATACTGTGGGTCATCAGTGAATGGAAAAAATATCATGTCATTTTTCTTCTTTTTATGCTTTAGCAATGCGTGTGATATCAGCATGCTATTTTAGGGGAAAGTTATAGGGGTTTCATAAACAAAGCTATAATAAAAATCTTGAGACCCTGTGTTAACAGACATAAAGATACCTTGTGCTGCTGTCATCCTGTTGGCAGAATACACGGATTTTTGTACACCCATCTTGACAAGAAGCTGCTGTGGATAGGACTGCTATGTTGAATGCCAAGAGGGATTTCCTCCAGGCGGGGTATTGTGGCACGCAACAGCATAGTGAACTAGTTACTTTCCTGTGCCTAATACTGACAGGTGATGCTTTTTAGTGGGTAAACTGATTCATTTTAAGACAAAGTTTTCCAGGTGACAGTAGACAGTGTTCAGAGACATTCAGAGTAATTGGAAAACTGCAAATTATTTTTGCTTTCAATATTACTGGTTCTCATGGCTCATGAAGAAATGAAAATAACATTGCCTTTAAAAGACAACTATTAAAATAATTTCTCATCTTTTACAACAGTTGCTGTACCATTTACAGGATCTATAGGTATAGCAGATTTTGATTAATGAATGAATCTTAGTGGCTGTACAAAATGCTTAAATGAAACAGGATCATTAAAGAGAGACAGATCTAATTCTTTTCATATTCTTACTATAGTGGATATGTTTCCAAGTTTACATAAGATATACCTGCAATATTTTAATAAAATGAAGGGACTGTTTGCACAGGTCAACTCTTAATTCTCTTAGCTGGGAAGTTCCCAGTTTCTATAAACAGGATAGAATTTTACTTGCTATATTCAGAAAAAAAAAAAAAAAAAGCCCAGCCATAACTGGAATTGATTTTTCTCCTGCAGAGGAACTATACTTCATTTTTCATTTGGAAAAATTACTGAAGTTCCCCATTTTTCAATAGCCATTCTGCTTTCTAAAAGGAGGTGAATTTATTTTTAAATATGATGTTAAAATGAGTTTCATTAAATGATGATCAGGTTATATGCATGTTAAGTTTATCAAGTGTCCGATCTTCCATGCTTGCCCTTAACAACTGTAGTCTCATATTTTCCACTCCTCAATCCAATATGGCTATCTTCCTTCCAGGAACACTTTACTAAAGCCTGCTTTTGTTATAAGACTACAAAATTGTCAGCTGAGTTGGGACACTCTGTTCCTATAGCTCATTAATGGCAGTTCCTACTGTCCATTAAGCATAAATTGCAGAAAGACTTATAAACTTGGATAATTGTATCACAGAATGGAATTATGAGAGAGTGGAAATACCTTGAATGAAAGGACAGAAAGGCTTTCATCAATATGCCAAAGTGAAACCTGTCCTGGACTACTTAATGAACGTGATAGACATAGTAGTTTAGTGAGAGGACATTCTTGACCAACACATTGCTTTTTCCTGAGAGTATGAAATCTAAACTTAAGTGAGAGATCACCTTACTTAATACACACAAATGAACAAAAAAATGGAAACAAGTCAAAAAAACCAACCATGGTTTAGAATTGCTAGTTTGGGACTGGTGCTTCACTTGCCGTGGAATATACAACCTGAGAAAAAATTAGACTAAATATAGCTTCATATCTGTCTAAAAGTGGAAATGCAGATAATACCTGACATTTTTTTACCTATGTATAAGTACAAAAACATGCGCATATATAGGCATGTAGATACACAGAGAGAGTATACAAATACAGTAGTCACTGAGGTTGACACCTGAAGAATCTACTCATATGATGGTAGTTACATTTAGAAAAAATTGGGTAAGAATGTCATCCGTGCTCTGTTTGTGCTAACCAAAGAAATGCTTAAAATGACCATCAATCTCCATTCTTGGTCTAGAAATGTCTCAGATTATTAGATACCCTTTCACACATGCAGTGTAGTCTTCATGCCTGGAATGAGATACATTGCACCTGGTTGTCATTGCTAACACTTGAAAGGTAGAGTGAACATAATTTTCATAGAATCACACAATGATTTGGAAAGGACCTTAAAGATCATCTAGTTCCAACCCCCATACCATGGGCAGGGCCCCCTTCCACTAGACCAGGTTGCTCAAAGCCACATCCAGCCTAGCCTTGAACACTTCCAGGGATGGGGCATCCACAGCTTCTCTGGGCAACCTGTTCCAGTGCCTCACCACCCTCTCCATGAAGAACTTCTTCCTGCTACCTAATCTAACCCTCCCCACTTTCAATTTAAACCCATTCCCCCTTGTCCTGTCACTACAGGACCTTGTGAAAAGTCTCCCCCCCAGCTTCCTTCGAGTTCTCTTCAGGTTCTGGAAGGCTGCAATAAGGTCTCCCCGGAGCCTTCTCTTCTCCAGGCTGAACAAGCCCAATTCTTGCAGCCTTTCATCATAGGAGAGGTGCTCCAGCCCTCCAATCATCTTTGTCGTCCTCCTCTGGACTTGCTCCAACCCTTATGTTGAGGGCTCCACAGCTGGATGTAGTACTCATAATTAAACATTAATTTAAATAGGAAAAATGACCTCATTCTCTTTTAAGCCTCTAGGAAGGCAAACATGCACTTACTGTCACTTAGGGGAGCTCTCTATTTTCCCGATTACAGTTCCTCAATCAAGAGCTTAAGAAGTCAATAAGACTCGGGTATCCTAACATAGTATTCATCTATATGAGTGTTAGATTTCTACCAAGGAGGTATCTACACCTAAGCTCTTATTCATGAAATCTGACCCTGCCCTTTAAGAACTGTTTCTTTCTATTGATGATAAGGGAAGTCCTAAACAACTAGGACACTATGGACACTACATCTGCTTGCCACACAAAAATGTATCTTCTATGCTTCCTATACCAAATCCCAGAAGAAGCATATGTTGGGAAGTGATAAATAAAATTTAAATTAGCTCATAGAATCACAGAGCAGCCCAGGCTGGAAGGAACCTGAAAAGATTATCCAGTCCAACCTTTTGTGAGAAAGGGCACCTAGATGAGATTGTACAGCACTCTAGATGATGTAGAGTACTAGATGATGTAGGAACTAGATGATCTTTAAGGTCCCTTCCAACCCTAACCATTCTATGATTCTATGATTCTATGACTCTGTCCAATTGCATCTTGAAAACCTCCAATGATGGGGACTCTACCATGTCCCTGGGGAGGTTGTTCCAGTGACTGTTTGTTCTTAATGTAAAATATTTCTTTCTAATGTTTAGATGAAACCTTTCCCAGTGCAACTTGGACCTGTTGCCCCTTGTCATCTCCATTTGGCTCCATATGGAGAGAGCCTCCCTGTGGAATACTGTGAAGTCCCTGTAAGAGTATTCTCTTCTCTAGGGACAATAGACCTAACTCCTTCAGATTTTCCAAATAGGACAGATTCTCAAGAACCGTAATCATTTTCATGGCACTTCTTTAGACCTTCTTCAGTCTGTCGGTGTCTCTTTTAATCTGGGGACCAGAATCAGAGACAGTATCTAGGTGCAGCCTGACAGGTGCTGAGTAGGGTGGGATGATCACATCTCTCTGCTAGTAATGCTCCTCTGGATGCAGCCCAGTAATCTCTTTGGTTGGCTTCTGCAGCAGTGCACTGCTGAATCATGTTCATCTTTTTGTCCACTAGGACCCCCAAGTCCCTTTCAGTAGGCTGTTCCACACCCACACAGATCCTATACTGGGCTCTGGTTATTCTGACCCAGGTGTTGGACTTTGCACCTTGTTAAACTTCATATTGTTCTTGCCAGCCCACTCTTTCAGCCTATACAGGTCTCTCTGTAAGATAGCTCACATGATCACCATAGTCATCAGCAGATTTGGTGAGGGTGTTTTCATTCTCATCATGAGATCATTTTTGAAGATGTTGAAACAGTGTGGGTACCAGTATCAATCCTTAGGGAACCCCACTTGTGACAGGTTGCCAGCCTGAACTATGCCATTGAATGTGACAATTAAGAGAATTAAAACTCTAGCCTCATTTATTTTTCATAGTACAATAGGGTATAATTTCTCATCTTATTGAGTATCACCCTCCAAGGAAGTAAAAGACTGGTGTTAAATGTTAGCAGAGCCTACAAAGGAACAAAACTGCCAGAAGAGCAATTTTGCTCGATGAAGAATATAATCATTCTGAGTCAACATCCTCATTCTTACAGAACAGACACCTTAAACACCCTTAAATGTATTTCAAATTCCATATGGATACTGTGAAAAGTCCTCCCTCCAGGAAGATGTTTCACTATTTTTTGTATTCCATGATAAGTATTGTGTGCTGAGTGCTTTGTACTGTCTGTGAATTTCCATACTTGGAGTTTCCATGTCAGACAGTAAAACCTTCCTTAAAGGCCATCTTGTAATTTTTTAACTCCTCACCATCTATATCAAAATTGCTTGCTGCAGTTTCAGATTTAAAAATTTTTACTGTTTCCTAGTTTAGACTGTAGACTTATAAAGACAGTTCTTACCAGCATTTCTTTTTAATCCCTACTTGCAAGCTCATACCTAGGCTGTTCATTCACAGTTACTATAGAAACAGAAAATGCCCCACAGGTAATGAAAATATTTCTTATGAAACCGCCACTGAAGTTTATTAGCTACTTGATACTGTCTTTGACAGTAAACATAGAAAACTTTGTATTTTTTAGCCTCAGTAGATGTTCCAACTTTATACTGTAGAATGCGAGGTACACAGTATTCATGTGGGAACAAAGAAAATGTGTGAGACTTAACAATGCTAGTGGCAAAGAAGGTGTCAAGGGTTATTGATAAGCTTGTTGCGTACTGTGCGCTGAAGTCAGTGGAACACGATTTTATTGTAGTGATTTGAATTAGATACTTTGGTGGTGTTTTGTTTGTTTTTTTTTTTTAATGTGTTGCACCTGGTTCTTCATTTCCTGTCATACTCTCAGAATTAGGATAAGTGGTTGAAATATTATTCTGGGAAGAAAGTGTGGAGTTGACACAGAAAAAGTCTGGACTGCTGTGTTCTGTGCTGCAGGATTTTTATACATCTGGAAAAAAGTCCAGTAGCAGTTGAGGTTTTTCTCATAATCAAATCCTTTGCACGTGTGGCTTTTTTTTTTTTTTTTTTCTGTTTATGCCTCTCTTTCTATCCAAGTCAATACTTTTTCATCTGAATATGATGGGATCTTATTTGGTTGTACTTGCACAGCCCCTTAGTTTCATGACTTGTAATAAAAATTTTCTTGCAGCTTCAGGAGAAAACAAGGCAGATCATAGAATGTTTGAGATTTCCATGCACGTAATGAGAAGAAAATGAGCCTGTCTGATTCAGTCCTTGTTATGTCTTTTCAATATAAAACTCCACTATATCAGCATGCTACAATTTATTCCATAACTTATATTTTCCAGGTACAACTGTGCCAGCATTGTTGAATAGCACCTCAAATCAACTTTACCTGCATTTTCACTCTGACATTAGTGTGGCAGCAGCTGGTTTTCACCTGGAATACAAAAGTAAGATTACTCTTTTTTTGAAACATTCTCAGAAAAACAGCATGACTATGGGAAGGAAAAGAGACAATTTATATTGTTGTTTGGTTTTTCTGTTTTGTTTTGGGTTTTTTCCATCCCTGACTACCAAAGTCTACTCAGCATGAACCTGATATAAGTGATATCTGTTAAACTGAAATTGTAAATGAACTGACATTTGAAATTGCTGAAAACTAGCTTTCACAAATTAGCAGCATATAACAAATAAACTTGACAATTTAGAACAACATTTTAGAAATGTGGGGTTTAATTACAGTATGGATTTTTTCCAGTGTATTTCAGCTTAGTTCTGAAATGTAGGTAATGAAAAAAGTAAGAGTTACTTTCACTGACAGCGATGAAACCAGAATAGATAATGCATTTTCTTTCTGTGTACACATGTGTATATTTATTCATTGATGTTCTTTCCTTCAAATTCTTTTCTTTCAATAAATTGCTGTAATTGCAGAAAAACCTCCATTATAATCCAAGCGCTACAAGAAACACTATGGTTATCTTGGTAAATCACTGGTGTATGAGCAGAATAACATAAGAAGTTTAATGGCAAATTCTGCAATATATCCACTTCTTATATGTATTGTGAGCAGCTTAGTTCTAAAATACAGAGGTTTTGTTATATATGTCAGTGGATTACTTCACATAATCATATTTATTTCAAACATGCATGTTTGCATTATTGCCTCTCTCAGAAACTTTAAATACTATAAAATTATAATAAATTCAGCATATGTGGTTTCATAGAATTGCTTTTAACTGGAAATAGGTATTGCTAAGAATATTCTTGACTTTAAAAAATAGTGTAATGATGAGTCAACAATCTATGAATGCTTTGATCACAAAGGTCACAAAGTAAATACTCTTCAATTTTTGAATATAATCATGCTCTATTTTCTTACAAAGGGCATTCAAGAATTTTCTTGCCAATGGAGTTCATTTTTCTTTTACAAGCATTCCAATATTAATGTCTAAAAATATTAATATTGTTATTCATCTTTTTAAGAAGTATGCATCAGTAAATAAACACATGGATGATCTTTAATAAATTCTATTTAGGACTGAGATTAAAAATTGTATAAAACATAAATATGTACATTATTTTAAAGGACTAGATTTTTAGCTCGTAACAAATATTTTAAACTAAACATTTTCTACAAGATAATATTCTGTTTTCATTTAGTTTCCTGTTTATTTCAAGCATTTCTATGCAAGTGTGGTGTACTTTTCTTAAATACAATCATTCTAATGGTGCTGTAGAATGAAAATATGACTGTCAATTACTTCTGCAGGATTTTTTTTTAGAATCTACTATTTTGACAAAATTCTTTTTGTCTGGGGTGCTCTCCTCCCCAGTTAGTCAGCCTGCTTTCCTCCTCAAGCCTTTCCTCTTAACCTGCAGTGAAAGCATAGTGCCATATGAAGTGTACAGAAGACAAAAATTTATTCTAGGAAGTTGCTGTACAATGAACATTTTGAAGTTCAATTTTTTCTTTTACTGTATCAGTTTTATTATCCCTGTGAGTCCTGAAAAAAGAAGTGTTCTGTTAGCATGTATAAAGTGTTAGGGAGCATGCAAGGTCACTTGGATTTATGCTTTTGTTTGTCTCCTAATTGCCAGTCCCATAACTGTGCTCTGTTAAATTATCTATTGACTTCAGCAGTGCTAATATTTCAAGGCCAGGGTTTTTCAGAAGTGCAACTCAGTACAGGTCAAGGTAACAACATTCAACATTCAGAGCTTAGTTAACTATTCCGTTGATAGTTTGGCAGGAAAGAGTAATTTCCTTTCTTAGGTGGCTATGTGGTCTCTGCAGGGCTAGCAGGAGTGCAGTACATCTGTGCGTGTCTCTGAATACGGACTCTGAGCAAATCTGCACAGTAAGAATTTACTCTTCAATACCCAGCAGTCACCTTTTTAGGTCAAGAAAGAAGTAGAGAAGGATTTATACCTTTCTGTGTAACAAGATGCAGATATTGCTACTGTTTGATTATGAATTCTGAAGCCTGTGATCATTTGGACACCTACTGTTTGAAGCAGCATTGAAAAAATAAATACCTGTGGTTCAGAAGTCCATCTCAAATTTGGAATAAAAATGTCATTTTGCTGAGGGGTTGTCTTACTAAAGCAAACACAAAAATATCTGTGTTTTGAAAAAAAAATCAACATGAAATGCTATATCAGAACTTCAGATACTTTTGATTAAAACAAAGGAATAGGAGGGCTAGGTTCACAGTCTTTCTAGATAAAATGCTTTGTAGTTCTTATATTCAGCTATAGTATAAGAGGCCTCAGTTCAGTTCTTTCATCTTCTTCCAGAAATTTGAATGTCTGTGTGGCCTTACCTACTTTTAAGGCTTTTCTACTTAATAAGACAAACAAAGTAGCTGTAGCAGGATTTGTATCATCATTCATGTTTTGTATCAAAAACAGCGTGGCCAGCAGGTCCAGGGATGTGATTCTCCCCCTGTACTCGGCACTGGTGAGGCCGCACCTCGAGTACTGTGTTCAGTTTTGGGCCCCTCACTACAAGAAAGACATTGAGGTCCTGGAGCGTGTCCAGAGAAGGGCCACAAAACTGGTGAAGGGTCTGGAGAATATGTCTTATGAGGAGCGACTGAGGGAACTGGGCTTGTTTAGCCTTGAGAAGAGGAGGCTGAGAGGAGACCTGATCCCTGCCTACAACTACCTGAAAGGAGGTTGTGGAGAAGTGGGTGTTGGTCTCTTCTCCCTAATGCCAGATGATCGGACGAGGGGGAATGGACTCAAGCTGCGCCAGGGGAGGTTTAGATTGGATGGAAGGAAGAAGTTCTTCACCGAAAGGGTTATCACACACTGGAACAGACTGCCCAGGGAGGGGGTGGAGTCACCATCCCTGGATGTGTTTAAGAGACGGGTGGATGAGGTGCTGAGAGATATGGTTTAGTGGTGGACAGCTACGGTTGGACTGGATGATCTCTAAGGTCTTTTCCAACCCCGTGATTCTATGATTCTATGATTCTAATTACCAGGAACAATGGTGAATCGTTCAGGTTCAGTCTATATTTAAACATTCTGTAAGAAGTAGTAGAGCAGTAAGATCAGATGTATGAAGAACACACCACTGTTGTGAGGCCAGAGACCTATGTTTAATGTGTACATTTAGGGGAGAGCTAGACTTGAGTTGCGTAGGATGTAGGCAGTCAGTCATGATACTTCAGTGCGTTTTCAATTATTGTTCAATTACGTGTTTTAAAAATTTATAGAACAGAATTATAGAAGAGAACTTAGGAGTTTGTCTCCTTTGCTGAAATTCTCTCTAAACCTTCATGATAAAGATATTCCTCTGAGTAACAGCAATGTGTGTTGAAATCATTGCAGGTAACAAAGGCCTTCTCTCTTAGTTTTTGTAAGTTGTCATTAGCTGCTTTTCAGGAATTCACTCTATTGCATTCTTTCTTCATTGAGGACAGGACAAAAACAATGGATTCTGGATCTTGCAGTAAGGAAAGCTTTCTTCCCCATTCATCAATTCTGTTTATTGTAACACTTTTATGAAATCAGAAGAAAAGAAAATTCAGTTGACATATGTAAAAAAATAGTATTTCAAAAGCGAATGATGGATTTCCAGTAAGATTTATATAACATCCATTTCATTTGCTGATCAGAAACTAAGATGAGGGGACAGAGTACATTAGACAGAGTAAAAGAGAGCACAAAATTTCTGAGAAATATTGTGGATAAGGAAGAGCTAGTATCAGCATAGATTAATTTTAAAAATCAACAGAATTATGCCAGTTTATATCAGTTGAAAAATTGTCCATTAGTTTTGTGAAAGAAAATAAAAAAGAAAAACAAAAAAAAGACAACAATAAGATCATGTAAGCAAACCAGAATTAATGTGTATTTATACATATTAAAATATCCAGCATAGCACTTCAACAATGTATATGCAGAGGATTAGTTACTTAATGTTGTTTTACCTATGGATAGAGAGAAAGTTCATAAAGAAATACTCTGATATATTGTAAAATTGGTGGGCACATTTTGTGTATGATTTTCAGCTAGACTATTTTGTTCTTCTTTAAGGTATTTTACTATAGAAATTTAGTAGGTCTTCTGAGAACCTGATTAAAATTTAATAATGATTTTACTGGTGGTATTTAATTTATAGCTATGCTTATTTTAGTATTTAAGTAATGCTTTTATGATTCCAAATGTACTTCTGTATCGTTCCTGCTCTTTTGTGGACAGTGAATGGCTTGCTTTATGAAGTTGTTTTCTTGAGCAATCAATTGCTCTCAGTCAAAAGTAACAATAAAAATTCACAGTTCTTCTGATTTTTTCATCAGATTTCAGGAAAATTTACAGCGATCATGGTTTAATGTTATTTTCCAGAACAATAAAACAAATTACTAAACTTCATGGCTACCTACATTTTTCATGTTAAACAGCCTTAGACCTCTTTTCTCCTGTTACATGTATATAGTTCCCGCTTAGCATTAATCGAAATTATATGTATGCATCAGAGGACACTGGATCCTTTCTTATGGTTTTAGATATAAGTATTTTGGAATTATTTCTTTCTGTAGAATAGAACTTGTACAACACCTTAGTATTTTAGAATAAATGGGTCAGCATTTCTACTTCGAAAGATGTTCTCAACAGTGTAAATATTGCAAGGATGCCTAGCTTTTGATCAGTACGGTAGGGAAAATTACTTCATTTCAGTAAAATATATTTAGTTTGCTATCATTTGATCACATACCTTATTTTCCACACTGTATATTGCTGTTTTAAAGTAAACTTATAGAACTAAATAAATACCTTATAAAAGCTTTAGCCACTGATGACAGCCTATTTTAATCCTAAATATTTCAAGATAATTTCAATAATTTAATAAGTATTGTTTTATTTCTTGAAACTTTGTCTTTCCTTTCGCTTTCTTTCTCCATTTGTGAGGTCTTTCTATGTATGCTGTTATTGTCATGGGAAGGATGTGGACAGTCTGCTCCTGTAAACCTAAGTTCACGTCTGACCCAGGCAGTGCACATGTTCCCTTTCTAGCCTTCAAAAACACCCAAGGCTTCCAGTGTGTAAGATAATATTGTCATTTACTTTAGGATGTTTTTGTGTTAGACATCAAAAATGTAGCTGAGTTGGTTGTCCAAATTGAGTGGTCATACTTAATCTGTATGCTACAGTCAAATTGACAATGGGTTTTTCTCCTTTTTTTCTCTGGTGTTCTGTTTGTTTGTTTTAAAAGTCAGATAGATTAATTCACTCTAATTGGTCAGTGCCTTAGAAAAATTTCATTCTGGTCACAACATAATTGTAAGTATCAAGAGTCACTGTGTGCCATTGTTTCTTTTTATTTCCGAAGGGTTGTAACTAGGTGCAGTAACCTATGATGAGGAAAAAAAAAAAAAAGTGGTAAAATATGCAATAGATAACTGCAGAAAAGAGAGGAATTAATAATTTAAACTAATCCTTCATATGCATTTTCCCCCCACAACTGTAGTAGAATAAATAACATAATTATTTTCACAACTGCCAGCAAGTCCAATCAAAATGTGCTTTGTTGGGTTTCTAATACGTACAACAGTAGGAAGAGAAAATATTCCTGTTATTTGATTGGATTCCTTTTAATGTTAATGAACAAAGGGAAAAACTATCCAAGCACTATGGTTTAGAAACATGCCTGTTTAATTCAATTGCATTTCTGGCCATTGATGTTTCAAGCTTTGTCTTAAAATCTCATTTATTAATTCAATATAGTTTCAATATTTTCTTCAATATACAAACAAATTTTAAAAAAATCTGGAAATAATGAGTGTTTGCTCATACAGCATGCTGCTTGAACCTCTCAGTTGAAGTCAGGTTTGTTTTAGTAAGAACTGAATATATAATGAATATAGACATGTATATTCAAGCAACAAATGTCAGTAATTATATATGTGAATATATCCAAATGTAGCAATTTGAATTAAAATATTTAAGTAAAAATCCTGTTTTATGTAATCAGTATTTTAATAGTGTCATCTAGCCTTATTACCTTGCATTAGGATATATAGTACAATTCAGCATCATTCTTTTTGTAACCTTTTTTTTACTGCTTTACCAAGATGACGTAATAAGTGTGAGAACATAAACTTAATTTGAATTACTGTCTCCTATTTTGAAGCTTCTCTGTTGTATATTTCCAAGTGCTAAAGGTTCTCAGGAGCTGAAATAATGGAATCATTGGTAAGGGAACCAGAGAACAGTGACAGCCTTTTGTGGTACTTCTCTATCATAAAGATCTCTAATAATTTCAGAGATACAAATCAGATTAGCAGAGAAGAAAATGTATTTTTCTCAGCAGCATATTGTTCTTTAGGTCCAGATTAAGATCTTTCATACAATTCGATCCTTAATGCAGCTCTTCACTGCAGCATTCTTTTCTTTTTCCCTGTTTTAAAGCAGGTGTGAATCATAAATACGCCTTTTTGAATTTAGCAGGTCCTGATCCTATCAGTATATCTATACAACTTACTAGCTGTTGACATGAATCTGACCCTTCTTGCAATAAATCACTGAGATAAATGCATTTTCTAGACGAGTGTCTGAAGGATGCAGTTTTAGAAGGAACAACTTCTGTTTTCTTATACATCATCATCAAAATGGAAAGAACAATTCACTCCAGATTGATGTTTGTAATATAATAAAGAACAATATGTTTCAGTTAGGCACATAGGGGTGGGAGGGAGGAATTGAAAAAAGAAAGTCTGATGACTTTTGGTCAAGCTGTCAAGAAATTCTTGTGTTGTTCAGTTTGCAGCTTTCTGAAAAGGACACTAATGGGCATTCACATTGTCAGATATGCCAGCAAGGATTTTCTTTCTGCCAGCAATGGCAGTGATGTTTGGACAGAATTTGAAGTAATTGTAGACATGTATATAATTATGGAAGTGAGGCATATTTGTCTTATGCCACTGTGGAGCCAAGAAAGTATTTAGCAGGCAGTAAGTGGAAGAAGGTCAGGGAGAGGGTTATCATTCTTGACATTGATGTGTTCTCTTTTGTACTGCATAGCAGAAGCTGAGCTCTGAAGAACATGCACTAAGCAATCCTTGTCCTTTTTTGATTGCTTGGACTTGACGTTTAACATGTTTTGCTTCTATTACTGACGTTTCACATACAATCTGGTTTAATGTATTTCAGAGGCTCAGAATATTTAAGTTCTCTAGTTTATCCCCCAATACTGGAATTTGTTTGGGTTTTTTCGAACATTCTTTAGATTATTGGACCAGTTCTAACTAAACTTGTTATTTAACTAAACTAGGCTAGTATTAAGTAATGATTAGAATGATGGGTTTGAGGATTCAGAATAGTATTTGATTCCATTTCCAACTTTCTCTTTGCTTTTGGTGAGTTAATATTGCTTCGTAATGTCAGGTATATCAAATGAAGTCAATTATGAGTGTGTTTTGCAAAGTGTTTTGTGATATCCTGTTAGAATATTCTCTATTATAAGTTCTATCACCACACCAAAGAAATAGTGTATAGAAAGTATTATACAAAGTATAAACAGCTAGCAGAAAGAAAATTTTTACCAAGTTACTAGAATCTGTTAAAGATAAAAAATGTAGTGTAATACCGTCTCTAACAGTTGCACAGAAAATTACTTTGAAGATACTCTTTTGATCATAGTCTATTTAAATTCTGTATTAGTATTTCTATGCAGTCACGTTTATAAAACTGTTCATGTGAGTCAGAAAAAAACTGCAAAAGTAATTTTATTCATACAGATCTAAGAGTGCAGGCCTGTAACTCTCAACATATATGAATACTGAGTTCAACCAAAATACAGATTTCTTGTAGACAGAAAGTGAAACTCAAATTTAGATTCACAAAATTTAGCAAGTACATTTCTATCTGTAAGCACTTTAATTACAATATCCTTACTAGATTCTTACTTATTTAATAATGAGGAGTGTGGAGCAGATACTTTTTAAATTCATTTTCTATTCAAGAGTGAGAAGGGAAAGGAAATAGAGAAATAAATCTTGATTCCTTTGTGTCTGAACACTGGAATCTCAAATTTGTAAACAACAGTGTATGTACTGTGTTTTGAACTCCTGAAATCGGATGTTACCCTTCACTTAATGCTGGAACAGACGGTTTATGTGGATGCAGATAACACCTATTTAGTATCATAGAATCATAGAATGGTTTAGGTTGGAAGAGACAGTGAAGATCATCTTGTTCAAACCTCCCTGCCATGGGCAGGGACACCTTCCACTAGACCAGGTTGCTCAAAGCCTCTTCCAGCTTGGCCTTGAACACTTCCAGGGATGGGGCATCCACAGCTTCTCTGGGCAACCTGTTCCAGTGCCTCACCATCCTCTCCATGAAGAGCTACTTCCTGATATCTAATCTCAACCTCCCTGCTTTCAATTTAAACCCATTACCCCCTGTCCTGTCACTACAGGCCCTTGTAAAAAGTCCCCCCCAGCTTCCTTGTAGCCCCTTCATGTACTGGAAGGCTGCAATAAGGTCTCCCTGGAGCCTTCTCTTCTCCAAGCTGAACAAGCCCCACTCTGTCAGCCTGTCCCCATAGCAGAGGTGCTCCAGCCCTCTGCGCATCTTTGTGGCCTCCCCTGGACTCGCTCCAAGTGGTCAATATCCTTCTGATATTGAGGGCTCCACAGCTGGACGCAGCACTCCAGGTGGGGTCTCACCAGAGCAGAGTGGAGGGGCAGAATCCCCTCCCTCGACCTGCTGGCCACACTTCTCTGGATACAGCCCAGGAGACGGTTGGCTTTCTGGGCTGCCAGCGCACACTGCCGGCTCATGTTCAGCTTTTCATCCACCCGTACCCCCCAGTCCTTCTCCTCAGGGCTGCTCTCTATCCACTCTCCACCGAGCCTGTACTTGTGCTTGGGATTGTTTGGGATTGATTACCTATACTCAAAGAAATTTTCCAGACATGAATACATTTATGGTGTTGCAGAATACAGAGTGGTTAACCAAAAGAATGATAGTAGGAAACTGCAACAAAACCAAAAGCATTGAAGTTAATGATGGTATCCTCGTGCCTACTTGGAACATAATGACCACACACAAAGTCCCCAGTTCTCATAGAAAGTCACCATAACATCATTTAAAAGTGGGTGACATTGGTAGAACATCAAAATTTGTAAAGTCCATGGTAGAAATGGCTGAAAATCTTTAAAGCACTTTTAGATATTTTTCTAAATTATGCATTCCAGTACATAAAGGAGTTAATTCAGGGAGATCCTGTAGCTTGCCACTATGAAATAATTCTTTATGTTAGTTAGAAAATATTTGGTTTACTAACTCTTGCATCAATTATTATGAAGACGGCACTTTATACCTTGATAGCTGTCACTCAGCATTAAAATGGCTTGCCATTATCACTGTTCATTCCTGAAAAAAAGTGAAATGTAGTGTTTGCTACGGTGAGTAACAACCATAAGGACCATGTGTCTCACTAACAGTAATGTTTGAATTTCAGCTGACAAATTCCTAAAGCAAAGTAAAAACACTAATTTACTTGAATACAGTAAGGCATGAACTAGTATACACACTTGCTGAACTCCTGAAATTCAGAATAGTCACATATTTATGCACTTTGCTTTGTGCATAATCCTCTTCATGAGAGGGAAGAAAGCTACATTTGTTTATTTCCTTCCTTCCCAATAATGCAGGTATACAACTTTCAGCCTAGGAGATACATAACATTGTCCTTAATGAAACTGCATTTATACCTGTGCAATTATTTCCAATTTACATCAGAATAAGTGAGAACAGACTTGGATTTTTGGAATATTTAGAATATTGCTGAATTTCATGTAATACTCAAGGTCACAGGACAGTGAACATACAGGATTATGAAACATATTTCCACAAAAGAAAAAAAAAAAACCCAAATGCTTGTTAATCACTTTTTCAGGTGAAAGCATAATAATTATTCCAGACTTCTGTGTGCTTCATTAATAAAAAATATATTTACTTTAACCTAACCTTGGGCTGAAAGTGGGTGAAGTGTGAAACACAAAAATCTGATGTGTGTATTTAAGATTTGTAAGTAATTTATATTTGAGTGATGAACAACAGATACATAAAGCTTTAGGGCATAAAGTTAAAACCCTGTCTGTATCAAAATATGTAAGCAACATTATCTGAAAAAAAATATATTTCTGTAGAAAGACTAGGGTCTCAGTGAATAATATTAGATAGTGTTTCATGATGAGCCATCTGGAACAACAGACTCCATAATGTCAGATATCAGAGTAAAGCCAAATATCATGTAATTTCTGTACTTAACACTCTGTCAAGTGCACTTATGGTCACCAAAGGGGTTAGATTTCATAAAAAGACAGTGAGAGTTGTAGCATTTAGTCAGTTATTTTTTCACACAAGTGAACTGAAGGACACACTATCACATTTAGAAAAGTATTATTTTTGTCTGATTTTTACAGAATTTTGTGCTACTAAATTCTAAAGATCTATTCTCACACATTGTGAATGTATTTTTGATTATATTATGGCTTCTACAGATCATATTTTAATAAAATATGGCAGTTACATCTTTATGTTTCAGTAGTAAACTTTTTTAATTAATAAATTACTTCAGAAATGAGGATTATACATTTTTAATTCATTTTTTTAACTTCAAATAAAGGTTTTAATATTATAAAAGGAATGAAATTCTGTCTTCCGACCATAAATTAACAAGTTAATTCTGGTTCTTCTGTTGGCAAAGAATATCTTAAAAGCACAGAATTATTGAATCCAATCAGCAGTTTCTCAACTGTCTTGTTTATTTGGAGCATTTTAGCTTATACAGCAGAGATTGTATTCATTTTTCAGTTGTACTGACTAACAAACTCCTTAGATAAACATCCAAGGAAAACCAAGATCAATGATATGCACTTGGCAAAAAGCAGAAGCTAATACTTCAGATTGCCAAATTTAGGTGAACACATCTGAGAAATTACTAATCATGGAGACTTTTTGTAAAACTAATTATCTGTTTGCTAACACCTGGTTTAAAAACAGTTAAGAACATACTTTCCTGACATACCTATGCAAAGATTTAGTTTTAGGTTAAGAGTACTAAATTGTAGTTGTCTGATCTTCTCATAGTCAATATAATTGTCTAAAAATAAGGAACACCCTTGGCCTTTAGCTGCTTTTCCAAAAGGCTCTACTGCCTAACCTCAGTAGTTGTTCTTACCTGTTGCTGAAAAGAGAGAATACGCATAATGCGTATTCCCTCTTTCGCTCTCCATATCCTTCACAAGGGGAAAAATAAAAAGATTGTTTAATATACTAGAATTACCATACTGGTTGAAGACAATAAAATGGCATAGTATGTGATAGCAACATGACATAATAATTGATACAGTCACAGCATATAATCTTTGTGTTTCAGTCATACCATTTGTATTCTACAGAACAGTCCTGAAAAAGACTGTATTTTAAACAAAATTTCAGTTTAATGTTGAAATAATTTTTTAATTCATGTTCTCTTATTAAACCAATGCTATGGGAAGAATTCATTAGAGCAGAGAATATCAATGAAGAGCTGTTTTCCACTTATCTGTGTTTTTTTCAATCTTTGTGTTTACTTCCCTCAGCTGTAGGCCTTGCTGCCTGTCCAGAACCAGTAATTCCTAGCAATGGGATCAAATCAGGAGATAGATATATGGTGAATGATGTTTTGTCATTTCAGTGTGAGCCAGGATATACATTGCAGGTATTTCTTTCTTTCTTTTTTCTTCGAATTATACACTGTGGAATAATTGCAACCCAATGGCAATAGACCCACCCAAAAACTAATGAAGAGTCTGTAATGTGTCCATAGAGGTGATTTAAGTAGAGCCTATGTGAGTACTTGCCTATTACAAAGCTAAAAAATGTGTAGCATATCTAGCTCTCAGTAAATCTGGGCTGGCAAATCTTACATTACCATACCATCGAGCAGTAAAAAACACAAAAATGCACAAGAAAATAATGGTTAAAATGTTTTCTCTAGGAAATTATTTTAGTACTATGCTCATGGAAATCATATTGCGTTTTTCCATTTTAGAAGTGGTTTCTCTAGGTGAAATTTTAAGCACAGTGGTAGGTACATCATGGGATTTTGAATTCTGCTCAGAAATTGTGGAGTTTAGTTTATAAAGCAAATTTTATTAATGCTAGATTTTTTTCTTATCACTCTTTCAAGGAAAGAAACATTACAAATTTGTTCACAGACTGTGATGTTCACTGTTCCCACCCTACTTTAGTTTCCCTTGGAATACATGTTATCAAGCAGGTCTTTGTAAATGCCACAGCACTTCGTAAATCTAAGACTGAAATCTTTTTTCTTTCTTCATTAGTTCCTTAATTCATTTATACATAGTCCACTACTGGTGCAATTAATTGTAAACATTGAGTTCAAAATCTTTTGTCCCACTCAAGACAATATAAAAGCATACCACTCTATCAGAGTATCACAACTTCTGCTCTAGAGAAGTATAAAGTCATGGCCCCCTATCTGATATTTGCTAATTCATTGCTCTGCCAGCATATATAGATTTATTCTTTCATCTCAATATTCCTTAACATTGGCCTAAAATTCAGACAGGATTCAGACTAAACATCTTAGCTGTAGGCTGGCTGTGGGAACACCTGCAATTGAAAAGTCTCAAGGTAATCAGCATTATGCTTACCTTTTCAGTCATGTATTACAGACACAGGGTCAAGTCTTTAACTTAATCCATGTTATTTACATTTATAGCATGACTTGAAACAGCCTGTATCAGAAGTATACCACATCCATAGCAAAAAAGTTTCTGTCATATTCGTATCCTACGAATTAGAAAAGATTCGAGACTTATACACAATAAAGCCTACTCTACACATCCTAAGTACTCACTGATCATTTAATGGTTACAAGCCAGGTGATGGTTTATATGTAAACTACGGTTTTCTCTTTCCAGCAAATGGAAGTTTAATACTGTTTTGAAAATACATACTGGTTTAAGAACTTTAACTTTTGGACTATATTAACTTTATTTTCCCTATTTTTTTTTTTTTTTATGCTATCCTTCATAGGTAGCAGTGATGTCAGTAAGAAAATGAGAAATTTGATGTCATATTTTTATGATACAGTCCCTTCAAATGACTGTCTGCCAGTAAAGCTTGACTCCAAACTAAAATCTGACTTCCATTTAAAGAGGATAATGTGTCATTCCTATTTTCAATATTTGTAGAAAACTGTGTGGGATTCTTTTATGTACTTTCATTCAGTTCCACTCTATGGTGAAAGGATGAGGATCTGATGATGGTGCTGGTAGGACTGTCTTATAACTGTCCATATAATTGCCAATAGGTGCTTAGCACCTCATTGCTGTGATCAGGCCACTGCTTCTGAGTCCTTAAGACCAAGATAGGTGAAAATCTGATTGTTAGGTAAGCTTCTAGCAGTGATGTGCTAGAAAAAAAATGAAAATTTACCCTATGCTAATTGCTTCCTCTGGCGATGGAATAACATCTAATCCGATTTATTCCATCTAAAAGTCAGCCATCTAATCTCATTGTGACACTAAACAGCCACACACATCCAAGGGCTGATTCATACTAAAACTTTTTGTTAGGTCAGGTGTCTTACTCCAAAAATATCATCTTTCTGCACTTAATAGGATATTAAAAGGTTAACATGGGTATCTAAATTTAGGCAGTTTATGTTTGGTGGGGTAAATCCTACATGTATTGCCCATCATATTGCCTGCCCTTCTCTCGCTACATTTTCAACTATGAAACATTTGAATTTTGCATATGAAAATTAGTGCTGATTCCATTTTTATGACATAGATTAGAAACAGAAAAAAACTCCATATACAATATCATTGAATATTCTGTCCATACTTAAAACAGTACTGCTGTGGTGGAGTGATAACAGTTGAACATGAACTTCAGAAATGGTTGGAATGAGTACAGGAAATCTTTTGAAGATACACATTGTTAGCCTGGACTTGATGTTTCAGATCATAGTTTTACTTAGAAAAAGATCAGAAATGTGAATTCATTAATACAACAGTAGTATAAAACAATCATGTATTTGTGAGGAAGAGATCTGCACATAAGAAACTGATCTAACTTTAATACACTGTGTCACTGTCACAACACCACACCATGACTTTTGTCTGTATGCAGGTCTTTTCTGTAGTCCTTGAATATGGCTAGCTACACTTTGGATTTTATACTTTCAGGCATTCTGTAATGAAATACTTTCTTAAAATTTTATAGCATTTTGTACCTTAACTCTATTAACCTTTATTTCTATACAAACATAGACTTAATCCTAACTTTGGAGTATGACATATAAAAACTAGTTTCATGATCTAGTCTAAAGTGTAAAACAAAAGATCTTTATTACACAAATTCAATAGAAAGGAGTTTAATTATTTTCAAAATTTTAATGAGGATTTTTATGCTGTGTGGACTCTGCTGTAAGAAAATGCATACAAATGTACATATACTATGTTGCTCAGACAGGACAAGTAAATATGGCCCAAAATTAAAAAGAAATAAATATGCAAGTAAAGTTCTTCCAGGCATAGTATGTTTGCTGTTCGACAAGTATAGATCAGCATAACTTTGCAGATCCTTTTTTTTTTTTCTTTTCCCACTCTAGCTGTGAATTTACCCTTAGTCTTTAGAGAACATATTCACAGCTAGCAATAACAATCAGGTGTGGATTAGTTTATAATTGAGACTTACCAGAAAAGTCATAGAGCTCAAAGTACTACCTGGAGATGCATAAGAAAGGTAATTGCTAGCTGTAGGATTAAGTGTCTCCCCCCAGGAGGGGACTTTAAAAGACTGAAATCAGAGTGTGCTCTTGTTGGGAAGAGGCTTGAAGCCAGAGGAATCATTTCATTTTATTTTTCAAAAGATCTTTTATTAGCCATTTTACTTTTTTTTCCTGACTGTGGTAGTTAAATTATGGCTTCCCCCTGACTCACATCAGAGACATGCAATCATAGAAGACTAGGAAGAAAGAGTAAAATAAAACAGGGAATATTGCATTAAGTAAATTATTCAAAACCTCATCCATTTTGCAAGTAACTAAGATGACACACTAAATGCATGCATATATTTCCTTTTAAGATAAAAAGGCTGCTTTAAAAAAATACTTTATTGAATTGTTATAAATTGTTAGTATTTTTAGAAGAAAACCAGTAATTTAATTTTTCTTAATTTGAATCAAAACTGGTATTTTTTTCCTTCCAAGCCATTTATTGGAAATGCTTCTCTGCTTTTCAGAAGCTCATTGTCTAAATATGCTTAAATAATGATTAAAGTCATTTTATTACATACAATTCCATAAAATTCTATATGAACTTTATTCAACATTGTGTGTGTCATTTCTTTTTTGTAAACATTGAAAATAATGCAGAAGTAATTTCGTCAAATAGATTTTCCTTCACTGTAGTTTTCTTATTCTATCATTTTTTATTATTATTTTCATGAGAATTTGATTGGTATGGGCAAATAATATTTAAATAAATATTCATATTATATTGATATGTGCTACCTTACTAAATATTAGACTTCTAATACACTTGATAAAAATAAACAAGAGAAGTCAAGTGGCTTGCCCAAGTTTGTATATCCAGGTGATCAAACCAGGAGCTATACCTTGCTCTCAGTCCTGTGTCTCAGTCTTCATATCAGACTCCTGCCAGTTGATTCAGCTTTCACATTCCAACACCAGAATGCATATCCTGACTTCCTCAGTGGACAGAATTGACAAAAATGCATTTGTTTGACTTTCAGCTTGAGCTGTTACAAGTGCAAGCAAAACTAGGAGCATTTTTCAGTTGGTCTTGGGCAAGCACACTGAATTATGTGGAAATAGGCTTTGCAGGTTACAGTCATGTCATTTTTCACTTCTAGCTACCACATGACTGCCTAGTTCTTGTGACATATTTTAAAAATAGGCAGAGTAAATTAAACATGACAGCTACGTAAAGAGGCATTTGTACTTTCATAGCTGTCTGCAAAGATGCTGCATGTATGAAGTGGGTCAAGTTGTGATGCCGTGTGAGAGTTCAGGGCCTGCTGTTAATTGTGGATGACTGTCTTGGCATGGTCCATGTCCATACCATCTGTAGCAAGCAGATGTGGAACATAATTCCTCTCTGTGTCTGTGCTGTTCATTCAGAGAAATAGTTGATTCACTCCAGATTGCAGCCTGAAAATGAACTAATATGCTTACACTGTGCATAAGAACTCTGTAATTGAAGTTTGACCATATGAATGCGTGTAGTCTGCTGCTTGTGTTTTGTAAGCAGCCTTATAATTCAGCTACAAATGTGAAGAGGTTTTGAAGTTATCAAAGGAAGGGTGTTTTAGAACATTTATCCAGTAGAAAAATTGAACATAAACCCTGAAGTATTTGGAAATAGAGTTTAAGAGATTAATAAAAGTAATTATATAGTTGGTTGATATAAAAATGACAAAAATAAGATGATACAGGAGGTCTTCTCTAGCTCTGCCTTCCTGGAAAATCCCATAATGAGTATCTCTAATCTAGTATTTTGCCCTTTCCAAACAGGGCCGTTCTCATATTTCTTGTATGCCAGGAACAGTTCGACGCTGGAACTATCCATCTCCTCTCTGCATTGGTATGGATACTTACTTGTTTTCAGTGTGTTCTGAGCATCAGTCAGAAGAAACTCCTGGCTTTGTCATGCCTATTGTTCCTTCATTTAATTCTATTTCATTCAAAAATTTTTGATTTTTCCATTTGTTTCTATAAAATACAGAAGAATTACAATAATATTTTTTCTTTGTATATGTTGTATGTGCTATTTTAAAAAAGAAAATAATGTGAGAGTGGGGAAAGGAGGAAACCCAGATGTATACCATTGTTTAGCTTGTCCTGAATAGCCTGCTTTAAGTCAGGCTGAATCTTCTTCAGAAGGGAGGGGAAGTTAACACACTCATTTTGTAGCATGCTTAGCTTGGAAAACCTTCTCAAGAACATGACAGGTCATGCAGTGAGCCTAGAAGACTTCTCAAAGAAGCAGGTAGTCTGTCTGCAATGGAGAGCAGTTCTGAAGCCAAGCCTTCAGGGGTGGTAGAATGAAAAAGAGTTTTAGAGATCCAAAAAAAGACTGACTCTTTTAATCTGAGAAAGCCGTTAAATCATGCCGAGTTCAAAAGCAAAGCTAAAAAGAGTTTTCCTTTTAATCACACTAAGACCTTACCCAACAGATCTGAGTTTAACCTGTGGAGATAATAATCTTGTTCTGATGTATTATTTCTTGATTAAACACAGTTTAAGAGAGTCAAGATTCTGGTGTCTTTCTGCATGTTTCTTTCAAGAAAAAAGTAGGAATGGAGGGGAGAGGAGCACAGCTCCATCATAACGTTCTGTCACTTCAGCTTTGAAATTCATTCTTCAGTGAATGCTTTTAACTTTAATAGTCATCAAAAGCTGTTCCTTTTAGCTTCATATAAAAGAGGGATTTAAAAGATTGGGATAATATTGAGCAATATTAATGTGAAATGATTTTAAAGATTTTGTCAAGTTGGGCCTATATATTTTCTTTTACTGTCAACTTCCACAGAAACAGTCAATTCTGATTAATATTAAAGCAGTGCAGTTCCTTCAAATCAATTTTAAAAATGGAAAATTTATTTAGGAAAGATTATTTTTGAGGGTTTGTTCAGTTTTTTTTGTGTAATCTTACATTTCACCTTGTGTATTAAATATAGTTCCTATTTGTAAACAGTGTGTGCTAACTGATTTTTCTTGGTTGTTGTTTTGGTGTGGGTTTTTTTTTTTTCTTTCTTTTTCTGTCCCTTTAGTTCATTAGATTTTGCTCTCCTGGAAGCTAAAATAATCTCAACAAAACAAACAAACCCTTAAAACATGACACACCTCCTCCACTGCTTCTAACCAAAGTCTTGATTTTTCTATAAACACAACCCAAAATCTGTTCTTTTCAATAAATAATGCTTTTAACGTTGCAAGGAGGTAGAGATATTTGAGAAATTTGAGACTGATTTCTTAGCTCTTCAGTAGAGTTCCTCCTAATTTGTTTAAATTTCTTGTGTAGTCTACCTAGTAGATTATTTTCATTTTTTCAGTACAATTATCACAACGCTGGAGACTTTCAAAAGCCGCCTGGACTTATTCCTGTGTGATCTACTCTAGGTGATCCTGCTCTGGCAGCGGGGTTGGACTAGATGATCTCTAGAGGTCCCTTCCAACCCCTACCACTCTGTGATTCTGTGAATACCTGCCATGAAGACTCATTGGCTTTAAAGTAATGATTACTCAAATAATAAATATAAATTATGGGATTTTAATTTAACACACAGATAGTAAGGAAATTGTAAGAATTCTGTTACGTGGCGAGTCTATCCTCATCCTGAATTTAAGAACAAACTGTGGTGTGTTTGCTTTTATACTCAAATGTGATTTTAGCTATATTAATTAGTAGATCTGCAGCTGCATTCTGTATCCGTGCCGAACATAGCATCAGACATTTTTAACCATAATTGGCAACTTGAGACAATGGAACTTTATGTGCAACTATACTTTTGCAGTAAGACCACAGGAAACATATTGCATTAAGTAAGCAGTTTGCTCTAACTCAGAATATTTTTCTTTTTTTTTTTCATGAGGAATGTTTTCACTGTGATAAATATCACTACTTGGGCATCTTGGGCTAAAAAAGAAAACCCGTTTTTGAATTAACCATATGCCAAATATTAAGAAATAGTATTAATAAAAGATACAGTGACTTTCTTTTTATTTTTAATAGCTAAATGTGGTGGAACGCTGACAAACATGGGTGGTGTGATCCTGAGCCCAGGTTTTCCTGGAAATTACCCTAGTAACTTAGATTGTACATGGAAAATTTTATTGCCTATTGGATATGGTAAGTAAACTTTCATTGGAAGAGCAATTATTTATAATAATCAGATTTATATATATATAAGAATATTCTAATTTCCAGTATGAAATCCAATGAACATATTATGATCACTTTACATAATTATGTGTTATCTTTTGATTTGAAAATGATTGGCAATTTAAAAATATGTCTTTGTCAAAGCAGCTTATGATTTGTGAAACTTAGTCTGTCTCAGAAACAGACTTTGGAGAAAATGAAATCTGCTGAATGTAGATATGTCAGATGAAATAGATAATGTAGTTCCAAATTAATTAGTGGTCTTCTCTTTAATGTCCTTTCACTGTCTTCCCAACTGATTTTCTAACAGTATTTCTTATGTTCCCTGCAAATGGACGAACCTTCATATGAATTTGGTTAAAAATATTTTAAAACTGTATTACAAAATCCAGATAACAGTTGCCAACTTAGAAACTTTCTAGGTTTGCATTAAAACAAGTGTCATACAGAAAATATCTTCACAAATAAATAATAATTAGCTTGAGGAGATAATAATGTATAATAAGAGAAATTTTTGTATTAAAATATACTACTTAGGGTGTATTTTACTAAGTTAATTTATAGAAATACTATGCTATTTTGAATATTACCCTTTATCAGTGCCTACCTCGTAAAACTGATCCACCATAGTTATGGATAGCCTTAGTAACCTTAGATATCTGTGTCTCCTTAGGACAACCAAAGGCAGGACATCCTTGGCTAATTTTGACATTCTACAGCTATATTTGCAGAAAATACCAATGATAAGCTACTCTTCTAGAGTGATACCATCATATATTACTACAATACTGCCTTTTAAAAACATTCCTTCATATTTCTCAAAGTTGCTCTCTTTTTTTTAAGCCTTCCATGTAGACAGTGTTTCATGAATTAATTACACAAGTGTCATGTATCCTATTATCATCCCTCTCACTTGTCAGAAAGTCTCCCGTAGTGCTAATCCCATAAATAGAAAAGATTTTGGCTTTGTTTAGCAAGGGATTTAACAAGTACAAGGTGTTCATACCATTAACCTATCATTTCTTTCAAAAACACAACAAGAGGACATTTTTTTATCATTGAGTTGCTACAGGTATCTTTTTCCTCAGTCTTTGTCAAATAATCCACAGATGATGTCTTTATACCAGGTTTAAACATTGTGATTGATGTGATATTTCACAGAGAACTTCCACTGCAAAATCTTGGATATTATATTATTTTATTTAAAAGTATAAGGTTGTCTACATAAGAGCTGTTTTTCTTCATTCATGCTATTTTATGAAAATAAATATATGAAATCACTGAATATAGACATTTTTTCAAAAAATTATTAATTTTCCGGTATTTTTTGGAAACATTTGAATGTGTTATTGAATGAGTTAGAGATTAGCATTGTGTACAGAAACTGAACAAGAGGACACTCATGAACACGTAATGATTGATACAAATGCCACTGAAAGAAATAACCTCACAATGACTTAATCCCTCAGTAAGTATTCCTTTATTTCCACCCATTTATTCAAATTTTGTATCTGAATGAAGTGGATGATATTATTGACTTCGTGCAAGCACACAAGTGTGCTTAAACAAAGTGATAATAAAATTGTGGGAGCTAAATGTGTCTCAAAGTGTAGTGCTCTCTTCAATACACGAAAATAGACTGATTGAGAAAAGACACTACTAAAATCCAAACATTTTAAATAGTTGGACAGTACATCTTGTCAAGTGAGTTGCAATGATTTTACAGTGATTTCGGGTAGCTGTTAATTGATTAACATTTGTAAAAAGATATTAACTCAGCTTGGAATTCTTTAGTCTATTCAAGTGAGAGAGGAAGTCCTGTTGAGATTGGAGCAGGAAGTAGTGTAATTATGGTTTGATTGGATAATGATTTATTTTCTGTAGATTTATTTTCATCTTTATTTGTATAATTTTATGTAAGAAATTATTGAGTATAGAAAACGTTTTCTTTGACATATCAAATTGACAATTGTAAGTTGTATAAACTTAGAGTTAAGGCTTAAGTGACACATACAGTGTATTCTCTAATTGAAATTAACGTACTTGATAACCTTCAGAAAAAAAATATGTTTGAGTTTGTGCTTAAAATTTGTCTATTTTATTTAATTTTTTTTTAAGTTTCTGGTATATCTACTTTTTACTTTTAAAATACAAAGCTTTTTTATAGTCAATATTTACAACTACCTGTATAAATTCTTTCTCATTAATTAAATAGGAGTGATTCAATTTTATAGGTACTCCATGGCTCATAGATTATTTCAGAACAGTAGGGTACTTTTACTTAAATACCTAAACACTGATTTTTGGTCTAATTACATATGTCAAATTCAATTATCAGTCACTTTATCAACTTAAGTATAATATTAAGTGGCTGTGCAATTCTTTAGAATTTCTGTGCTGTTGACATCTGGTCTCTGGTGGGTATCACTAATTGCTGGTACTGAAGTCAAGATGTTTCCAAGCTGTTTTGTCTTACCTCATCTTAAATCCTGAGAGCATTGTAAAATTAATGACTTCACTTAAGTCAGACTAACCGTATCAGACTTCATACAAGAGATGGCTGATACTGAGGCATCTGTATGTTCTGTATATGCCTCTCTATTGATAGTATTGGAATAAGTTTTCTTATTCAGCAGCTGAAATAATTGGTTTTTTATATCTCTCATCTGCATAGGTCAGAGAAGGTATTAGAGCTAAATATACCATATTCTCATGAGTGATCTGTAACAATCAGTTTATTTGGTAGCTGTTTTTCCTGTAGAAAAAATATCCCTCTCATACCAGTGATTAGATATCAAACCACAGAGACAGAGAAACAAGCTATAGAGCAAGACTGAATCAATGACTTACCCTGGTGATTAATCGATTAGGTACTCTTCTGGAATGAAGATTATGTCTCTACTGCTAAACAAGAATGTCAGAGAGTTAGGACATTAGATATGTCACACTGCTTTGTTGGCTTATTCAGTCGCTCTGTTTTATTCTATTCCAGCTGGTTCTTCATACTCTACCAGAGCAAGGTTAGACCCAAACTGTGTGGTTGCAAGTTACTTGGTACTACCTGGTTTATGAATCAGGGGTTCATCCCCCAGCCCGCTTTTGAGAATAATTTGAGAAGCTTGAATTCCAAGTCCTTAGTCCACATGAAGTTGTGCCAGAACTTAAAACTGGCTCTTCCCATGACATTATGCTTATACTTGCAACTGTTCAGAATTTTGGAAGTTATATCTTTGTTGTTTATTTTGTGAGAAAGGCCTGGTTCAGTCACCTGATTTCCCAAAAGGAGAATGTGGTAAAAGATCCTGAGTAAGCACTTGTCACCGGTCTGGATTTCAGCGCATCTTACAGTGCTGCAGACAGGGTAGAATGGCTTTAAAGACACACTGGCCCAAGCTAGGAGGAAGAGAAGGCAAATGTAGGTTACCTGAGTCAGGAAAACTGTGGCAGAGTAGATATTTGGAACTAGGTAGATAAATTTCTGCCTCTGAATGGTGGCTCTTAGTAACCTTTCTGGGTGCTGAGATCATCCTGAGCCTCTGTGAGGGCCCTGGCCCAGCTACAGCAATGATCTTTTGGCAGAGTTTTGGCCATGCCATGACACAGTAGCATTTGTGTAGTGCCTCTCCTTTGAGTGTTTCTGTTGCCTGGTTTAGGAGCCTGAGAAATATCTGATGTTTGACTTCCTTTTGTTGGTCCCTTCATGTGCAGTTACAATACTTATTGAGAACAAGAAAATTAGAAACTTCAACCCTTGCAGTACTCAGCAACTGTTTCCTTAATTTAAGCATGCCACTTTGAATGGTGAATAAAATACAGTGCCTATAACAATATAACAATAACATTTTTTTTTGTATTTGCATGCTGTAGCATTAAGCAACATCAGATATTAAAAATTATTTTTTTCTGTCTTTCTCAATGCTGCAGGTGTACACATTCAGTTTCTGAATTTCTCTACTGAAGCAAATCATGATTTCCTTGAAATTCAAAATGGGCCTTACCACACCAGCTCTATGATTGGCCAGTTTAGTGGAACGGAACTCCCATCACCCTTGCTAAGTACTACTCATGAAACACTTGTCCATTTTTACAGTGATCACTCAGAAAACCGGCAAGGCTTTAAGTTGACTTACCAAGGTAAGAAGGAACTAGCATAATGAACTTCATGGTTAAAAAGGAATTCAATTTTTTTTTTTTTTTTTTAATTTTAAAATATGTTAGCCGTATACTATATAAATTTGTTAAATCCGTGGATTGTTTACCCTGTAGGTTGAACTTTTTTCCAACTGAAATTGTGTGGAATTGGAATTTTTATTGTACTGATGTAAATAGCTGAGGATGATGTCATTTGCGAAAGGTGACATAGCTGATATCCCTTTCCATCCCATTAAGGTGTTCTGCTACTGGACAATACTGTTAATATTTACTGACGTTTTTCCAATTTATGTAATCTTGTTATACTTTATATAGTGAATGAGGATTTAAAAATATAGTATGAGTTATTTTAAATATTCAGGTGAAAATTTTTGTAATTCATATGTTATATTTTTGCAGTCTAGACTTAGGTGAAAATTGACAGGAAATGAAAAGATAACAGATAATGCACATTCTGTACCTGAATCTTCCAATACATCTATTCACTGTTTGAACATGTGAACTTTTTGTGGCTTTCTACTTGGCTTTTTTATTCATCTTCATTGTTTTGTGTTTGGTTTGGTGTTTTTTTGTTTGTTTGTTCATTTGTTTTTTCCCCCTCCATTAGTGACAATAAATCATCGTTAATTCGTGCATGTTTCTAAAATGCTAAAATAATTTTACTGAAAACTGTTGAGCCCCATTGCAGGATCTGAACAAGTTTACAGAAATTAATAACTTACTGAATTCTCATCTAACTGCAGTGAGGGAGATTCATGTCCCCTAATTCTAGGGTCTTAATTTAGATGAGTTGGTTATGTTTTCATATATATGTATATAAGCTTATATGTTTTTGTAAACATGTATATGTTCTGGGTTAATCCTGGTGGGCACTTAAGCATCACACAGCTTTTAATTCAATTTCCTTCTGCCCCTAGTGGGATAGGGGGAAGAAGAAAGGAATAATAAAAGCAAGACAGCTTAGAGTCCAAGATTGTTTAGTAAGTGAATGGTAAGGGGAAGAAGAGAGAAAAGAAGTGATGCAAATGCACTCACTCACCACCTCCCACAGGCAGACTGATGCATAGACAGTTACCAAGCAAAAGATGGATAACGTGCCTAAACTCCCTGTTTTCCCTTTTGATGCTGAGCATGATTTTATGGAATATCTGTTTGGTTAGTTCAGGTTATCTGACAGGTTCTGTCCCCTCCCAACATATTGCACACTCCCAACTTATTCACTGGCAGGACAGAGTGAGAAACAGAGATGACCTTGATGTTGCAAAAGCACTGTTCACCAGAATCCAGCACAAATGTAAAACACAGCATCATATGAGCTGCCATGAAAAAATTAATTCTATGGTAGCCAGGCCTGGTACAGTATTTATTTGCATGCACACATATATACAGCTATAGTTAACTCATATCTGTGTAGAAAATAGATAGAGAGAAAGATTCTGAGCACATGAATTGTGCTAATGCTTGTAAAGCCTGTGTACAATGGGGTCACATCATTATTGCCTGTGGAGTTTTTTTCTGTGACATAGAAGTAGAAAATACTCTCACAGCATCACACCTGCCTACTGTGATTTTCATTCTTAGCAGACAAGCTAGTTGTGATTGGACAAATGACTCTTTAGAATTTTATGGGAAGACAGAAAAGTGGAAATATTGCAGAAATGGAAAATAAATAAAATGCAAATCCATGTGGCTGCAGTGCTTTTTCTTTCTGTTCTAAATAGTGTGTTATTCCTTACTATAGCAAGCCCTTCCTTAATGGTATTGAGTTTTACAGGCTCAACTACATATGATTAACTCCTGACTGAAAGCATATTCTGTCATTACATAAATACTTAAAACTTAAGGATTTCATGGACTGTATAATAAATTCTTCTAGAGACGATGTTCCAGCTTGCTCAGCTTCTTTTAAAGAAAAGCATACATTCATATTTTAACGATCTGTAACAGTTTCAGCAGGGGGACAAAGAGGCAAGTTCAGTTTGCTTTTTAATCATCATAATACTTGGATTTTTGTATCTTTATCTTTTTTTTTTGTGTATCATATGGATCAAAATATATTCTATGATTTTGGCAAGGACAGTGGTGTTTGTTGATGTTTAAGGAAATCACAGTCCAGATGTCATAGATTTGAAGAAAAAAAAAGTATTTTGGCTGGTTCATGACACACTGCTTTTGATTTAGATCTACTCCAAACTCTTCCAATCATTGGTCAGTGCATATGTCTGTTTTCACTTAGAGCCCAGTACCTAAAGCCAGTGACAAAATTAGTAGTGCAGGACTATTGTGGTATTGGATGGGATGCAAATTACCTGTTGTTAACGATTAGATTTCTCCTTTAGAAAGGAGATAGGTTGTTGGCAATAGGTTGTTCACATCCAGAGTCACAATGTTGAATAACACTGAATATAGATCCCTATATATCTACAATGATAATGTGCTTACAGCCCAGAAAGCCAACCATATCCTTGGCTGTACCAAGAGAAGCATGGCCAACACGTCAAGGGGAGTGGTTCTCTCCCTCTACTCTGCTCTCATGAGACCACACCTGGAGTACTGCATCCAGCATTGGGGCTCCCAACTCCAGTTGGAGTGAGTCCAGAGGAGGCCACGAAGATGCTCAGAGAGCTGGAGCACCTCTCCTGTGGGGACAGGCTGAGAGAGTTGGGCTTGTTGAGCCTGCAGAAGAAGGCTCCCTGGAGATCTTACTGCTGCCTTTAATTACTTAAAGGGGGCATGAAGATGGGGAGAAACTTTGTAGTGGGGCCTGTTGCAGTAGGACAAGGGGTAACAGGTTTAAACTGAAAGAGGGTAGATGTAGACTAGATATATGGAAGACATTTTCTACAGCAATAGTGGTGAAACACTGGAACAGGTTGCCTGGAGAAGTGGTAGGTGCCCCATCCCCAGAAGCATTCAGGGTCAGGTTGGATGGATCTCTGGGTGTAGAATCATAGAATGGTTTAGGTTGGAAGGCACCTTAAAGATCATCTAGTTCCAACCCCCCTGCCATGGGCAGGGACACCTTCCACTAGACCAGGTTGCTCCAAGCCTCATCCAGCCTGGCCTTGAACACTTCCAGGGATGGGGCATCCACATCTTCTCTGGGCAACCTGTTCCAGTGCCTCACCACCCTCTCCAGGAAGAACTTCTTCCTGATATCTAATCTAAACCTCCCCACTTTCAATATAAACCCATTACTCCTTGTCCTATCACTATAGGCCCTTGTAAAAAGCCCCCCCAGCTTCCCTGCAGGCCCCTTCAGGTACTGCAATAAGGTATCTATTGCCACCATATCTAGTTGAAGATATCCCTTATCATCTGAAGGGACTTGGTCTAGGTGACCTTTAAAAGTCCCTTCCAACCTAAACTATTTTATGATTTAATGATATTATGGTTTTCTACACTCAGCCTGTCTCAGGCAAATTTATTTACTTTAATTTATTCCATATATTTGAACAATATCTGCTTTTCACTACAGACAGAAAGACTCTGTAATCTGTGCTACAGTCCATAGAACTAAAGCTGCAGGAAAATGTATTGCTATAATTTTTCTATCTTTTTATTTATTTTATTCATTTAGCCAATATTGATCGTTTCTCATTAAAGCAACTTAGTAGTATGCCTAGCAATGGGAAACTGAGCCTGGGGAATCATTCACATGATAGTCAAGTGTAGCTAAAAAGATTACATGCATGTTCAGAAGGTAAGCTGATTGCCATAACCCATTGTCTAAAAGTTAGATGAAATCTTTGGCTTACTGAAGCTAACAAGCAGTTGTGTCAATTGTTTCAGTCATACCACAATATTTCTTTTTATCTTTTTGCTTGTTACACGCAACTTTAATCAAGCATGATAAGATGCTGATAGAATTTAATTTGTCCGGTTTGCAGTTGCTGTTAAGATGCTAGCTTTCATAATTCAGAAATCTATTATATTAAAGCATAAAGTTTATTCCATAATTAGAAAAGTTTGTTGAATTAAGCTCATAATTTTCTTCTATTCTTCTGTTCCCCACTGTGTTCAGTAGGATTATTTTGTCTGGTCAGAAGTAAATGGGAATGTGATAAATAGGACACCATAAAAACCTAACTGATTTTTGTTTTGTTTTGTTTTGGTTCACTCAAACTCTCTTTTGTTAAAATCACTTGCTTTTTAGATAAATCGCTTGCTTTCTGCTTCTCCCAATTGCACCTTGTAAGCTGACAACAAAAGTGTTATCATGAATAACTCCTTGACAGTGTAAAATGTTATCTTATTTTTTGAATAGAGGACAAACAATGCACCTAAAACCAGAAAAATGTATTAAAAAATTTAATTAAGTGGACCTTATCATAAAATATTTTTAAGTGGCAATGTGTACTACACAAGATTGTGTGGTAGTATTCTTAGAATAAAAGAAAACTCTCAAATGTATTCATCATAGAAATTCAGAAACTTGTAGTATTCTGCAAATATTTATTAAAAAACAGAAAAAATATTGTTTTCAAAAATAACAATAATTTAATAAGAATCTTCTTTCTTTAGATATTACTTTAATAGTTATAATAGTAGATAGAAAAATCAGAACAAATAAGATATTGTTAAATTATATTTGTTGAATTCTATTTTTAAATAAAAAATTAAAGCTAGTATTTATTATCTTGTTTCTCAAAATATGTAGCTATAGGTGTATTTGAATTATCAATTGCATACACATTCATCCAGTTTTATTTTCCTTATGACTGAGAAGTAAAACAATTTTTCCAGTAAAGGCAACTCACACAGTTAATTTTTATGTAATACTCCCTCCTTATAAAGAGACTCCAGGGTGACTCATTCCTGAATAGTTTGGAGGAAACACAGTATTTCAGTCTGTGTATTAAAAAACAGATGGTTTTAAAACTTTAAAAAACAACCATATTACCCACTCAAATAAAAAGATGCTGGGAAAAAAAATGAATTATTTTACAAGCTACTTATTATTTATTGATTATTTTTTTCCTAATGTGGTAAGTTGCTAACATTGTCATATTCAATTTTTAAGTGGTTAGGATCTACCAGCTAAGCTCATGCCCCTGAACTTCCAATTGACTTACATTATCTCTTCCATCTACCTCCGTTTCTGTATTCTAAAAACAGATTTCGGACTTCTGTTCTTTAAAAATGAAATATCTTTAATGTGTTTATATTTCTTTAGATAGCATAAAATCCCTCTGTTGCATCTGAAATCCCAAAGTGCACTAGCCATTTCTGCTGCTAACATTTCTATATTGGTAATTCTTTCTAAGATTATCATGTTTTACAGCTTCCTATTGCTGTGCACAAGTTACTTGCTCAGCACCATTTAGAACATTTAGGAAATTGTACTGTCAATTCAAGTTATTAATAATCTAAGAACTTCTGAAACTATTGTGTTTCAGTGTATTCACCATTCCTCTGATGTACTCTGACAGAAAATACCAGTGGTTTACAATTAAGCAATGTTAATGACTGCTTTATTTTTCTTCTGTCATGGTTTAGGCCCAGACGACAACAAAAAACCACTCGGCTGCTTGCTCACTCCTCCCCCATGGTGGCATGGGGAGGAGAAAATAGAAGGCTTCTGGCTCAAGACAAGTTCATCGGGGAGGGATCACTCACCTGTTATGGTCATGGGCAAAACAGACTTGGCTTGGGGAAGAAAAATCAATCTAATTAGTTACCAATCAAATCAGAGTAGGACGATGAGAAAACAAAACAGATCTTAAAACCTTCCCCCCCTCCTCTATTTTCCAGGCTCAGATTTGCTCTACATTTCTCTAACTGCTCCCCACCAGCTGCACAGAGGGACAGGGAATGGGAATTTTCAGTTAGTCTACCACATGTTGTTTCCACTGCTTCCTCAACCTGAGGGGGAGAACTCCTGACATTTTTCCCCTTCATTCTCCAGGCTGGGGTCTCTCCCACAGGAGACAGTCCTCCATGAAGTTCTCTGACATAAGTCCTTCCCATGAGCTGCAGTTTCCTTCACAAACTGCTCCAGTGTGTCACCCCTTCTGCGTGGTGCATTCCTTCAGGAAGAGACTTCTCCAGCGTGGGCTTACCACAGACGCTTTGGGCACAGCTGCTTGTTCTCATGTGGGGTCCTCCATGGGCTGCAGGCAGGTCTCTGCTCCCCTGTGACCCTCCATGGCTGCAGGGCACAACCTGCCCTCTTGCTACAGGGGAACCTCTGCTCCGGCCCACCTCCACCCCTACTTTCTGCACTCACCTCCATATTTGCTTTCTTGTTTCTCTCACATCCCACTTCTTTCCCCTTCCACACCTCACTCCAGTGTTTCCACTTTCAGTGCTGGTTGTCTTTCAGTTTTCCCCTCTTAAATGGGTTAATCACAGAGGCACTGACTGGCTTGGCCATGGCCAGAGGTGAGTCCGACTTGGAGCCAGGGGAGCTTCTAGCCGCTTCTCACACGAGCCATCCCTGTGTCCCCTCCCCAGCTAAAAACCTCCCCCACATATATATATACTTGTATATAAAGTATATGTTGCTTTTTATAGTTGACTTTTCTGTTTCAATCCCACAGCTGTTGCCCTTGATAATTATCTTGTCTTCCAGATTGTCTCTGGAGTTTCCTACTTATTTTAATATTATACTTCTGGATTTCTTTCTCTTCCACTTAGTCAGCCTGCAGTTGCTGAAACTGTATTAAAAAAATAATTCTTCATCTCTCCAAAATGTTTCTCTTTCCTTCTCCTTTCTTTCCAGTTAAAAATTTTGTTTTCCTTTTAGTAAGTCAGACGTCAAATATGTCTTAGCCTGATTTGTGTGCATGACAAGACTTGCACTGTTGTGATGTCTGACTGTCATGCTTCTTGATATACTTCTGTCACACAATTTTGAAACCATTGGCCAATTTCAGTCAGATTTCACAGTTCCTGGAAGTGTTTGAAAAGCAATATTAGTAATGTGGATGAAAGAGTCCTGAAGTAGTGACCTTATTGAGAGGAAAGATGCAGTATTATTCCATAGATATCAATTCAGTTTGACTTGCTGGCTACCCAGCTGGAATATTTCTTATCACCATTTATTTTAATATACACTGTATTTTGCCTAACTGCTATTCATAGGATATAGACATGGGAGGGTGTTAAAATAAGAGAGGTTGGCACGAGTGTCATATACGACATAGGCAAAAGGAAGCATATCACATATAGAAAGCTAAGAATTTATTTTTAGTCTAATTAATGCTTGCATAGTGAAGTTAAACAAGTCAAATCACACAGAACAAAATAATAAGCAATGCAGTTGAAACTGTTATGCAAAAACTTCCTTCTATCTACCCCACATCTTTTGTTGTGATGGTGGTAGGTGGAGACTGAAGCAGAGTTTGGCTTTTGTTGGTCACCAGGGTCCAAGGGACCTCATTCTCAGGGGTATATATATATTTTAATATACATATATAATTCTGAAATAATATATTTTAATTGAAAAATACGTTAAAAACATTGTTTTTCTAATAATGAAATTAAATTGATACAGACTTTAGCAAAGATAAAATAGATAAAAAGAGTTGTAGTCACATTCACCAAACTCCTTCTAATAACTTAATAAGTGTGTTGCGTATTAAGAAGTGTCCACAAAACTGCATAGCTCTATCCTAATTTAACTTTTTTTTTTTTTAATTGGACTTAAATTTACATGAAAAAGGATTTAAGATTAAATTTGTCCTTTTATTGAATAGTACTAAGCTTGGTTCAATTCCAGGTCTGCTTTTCCATGAGTGAAAAATAAGTACCATTCCTACTTACTATTATACAAGTAGTCGTGGTATCAAGGTAGCAGATGGGTTTTTGCAAGGTAGACACCAGTCAAAAAATAAAAGGAGAATGTTAATAGGTATTGTTATTCAAGCAAACTTATATGTAATAAAAAATTACGATTTCTAGAGATGTTAGCATTTTGGGAAGAATAAGGCTTTTTGATAATCCCTCATGTCAGGGGAAAGCGAAGAATATGAATATTGTATAGAAAATGATAGAATTAATAATGCTATTTCTCAATTTTTCGACTGGCTTTCAGCAAACAGAAAAATACTTAAAAGAGTGAACCTTAATATAGCCTGGGATTGTCCTCTGAACACATTATTTTGGGGAGGAAGAAAAGTGTGTTCACACTGAGAATGGTAAAATGTTTGCTTCCTGTGCTTTCAGGGAGCTAGTGCTGCTTCTTAGGCACTACCCTATGAATTCTCACAGCACAGGATTTGAATATATAACGTAAATCACCTAGGTACTGTGTATTTCTGAATGCAGTAAAAAAGCTTTGTCTCCTTAGCAGAACCCAGGGAGGTTACAGCTCTCAGGACGATTACCCATCAACTCCTTGTTTTAGGCTCTGATATTCTCATGTTTTCTTATCACGTAAGCTTTCCAATTGCACTATGTAAGGAATAGTGGGTATTCCATGATGTTAAATATTGAGTTACTGAATTTGTGTGTGTTGTGAAACTTTGCGTTTCACTTGTGGCAAGAATGAACTTCATACTGATTACCTGTTGAACTATCTGAAGCAGTTAAATTTTATGAGATATTTTTTTAAATTATTTGTAAGATGAGAGGTCTTCAAAAGTGCCTGAATTTTAAGCAATCATCATTTAAGTTCAATTCATAGAATCATAGAATGGTTTGGGTTGGAAGGGACCTTAAAGGTCATCTAGTTCCACCCCCCCTGCCATGGGCAGGGACAC
>NW_010241718.1:0-8554 GCF_000690775.1 Eurypyga helias | reverse complement strand
CCTTCTCCTGATACAGCCCAGGATACGGTTGGCTTTCTGGACTGCCAGCGCACACTGCCGGCTCATGTTCATTTTTCATCCACCATTTCCCCCCAAGTCCTTCTCTCCTCAGGGCTGCTCTCTATCCGCTCTCCACCCAGCCTGTACTTGTGCTTGGGATTGCCCCAACCCAGGTGCAGGACCTTGCACTTGGCCTTGTTGAACTCCATGAGGTTGGCAGTGGCCCACCTCTCCAGCCTGTCCAGGTCCCTCTGGATGGCATCCCTTCCCCCCAGCCTGTCGAATGCGCCACACAGTTTGGTGTCGTCGGCAAACTTGCTGAGGGAGCACTCAACGCCATCATCCATGTCACTAATGAAGATGTTAAACAGCACAGGTCCCAACACCGACCCCCGAGGAATGCCACTCATCACTGGTCTCCACTCAGACACTGAGCCATTGACCACCACTCTCTGAGTGCGGCCATCCAGCCAGTTCTTTATCCATCGAGCGGTCCCTCCGTCAAATCCATGTCTCTTCAGTTTTGAGACAAGGATGTCCTGTGGGACAGTATCAAAGTATCAATTAAATCTTTTCTGTTGTTGAAATAAATTTTGTAGTCTTTACTTAAAAAAAAAAAACAACAGCATTAAGAAATTATATCTTTTTTTTGATTACTGGTGTGCTTTTGCCACCTATGAAAAACATCAGACAAGAAGGACTTAGAAGGACATTTCTGATTCACAAATTTGAGTTCCCGACTCCCTTATATCTGCTGAATTTCAGTATCTGGATGTAAACAACCTATACACACAAGTTCTGAGTTACAGAACAGTCACAAAAATTTGATTGGCAAGACAAGTTAGATAATTACAGGCTCGGGATACTCTGCATATAACTGGAATGACTGAAGATATATGCTAGGTCAGAAGAAATAAATAGCTTTTATGGCCTCTGAGAGATGTCAGAATTTAGTGCATAGAAGAATATGGTTAGTCTAACAGTTGTTAAGACATACTCGTGGTTTTCAATACCTGACTATACTATGACTGATACCTCGGCCTTTTAATATTTGTGGAACATTTTTTTTTCCCACATAGCTTTCTTTTTAGGACTAGCGCTTCTTTAAGCAAAGCAGATAATTTTTTTTTTTGTTATTTTTACTAGGGGAATCCTACATCCCACTACTGTAACTCTTAAGAACATTTTCTGTCTCTCCTGAATTTCAATGTAGCATAAAACTGAATCTGAGATAAGAAGCTTACCCTGTTGTACTTGGAGAGCAACATATTCCAGAAAACATGGAAAAAAGTTCTAATTGCCCTCTATTTCCTCCACAAGCATACTCATGCTTATACACAACATGATTTTAACATGTTAAATTTGATGACCTTCATCTAGCAAAAAGACAGTTATGATCGCACTTCTGAGTCATGTTGTTCCTGGAAAGTTTCATGATTTCCTGCAATGAAAAAAGAATTGTTGACTGCTGCTATATTTCTAAAATGGTTTTGGATAATGTCCTAAGGGGGCAATACAAATCAAAATAAAACAGGATATCTGGGGGGACTCACAGCAATTTATCTGCCAACTCATGTGACAAAATTAAGCCATGTTTTGTGACTCTAATTCTGAATCATTGCATCTGGAAAAATTATGTTCATTAGTGTCGAAGTCAATTAACTGAGATTCCAGATTGCTAGTCTTATTCTGGGCTGCAGCAAATCATATCCTGGGTTTCCATAAAAAGAACTGTGGCCAGCAGGTTGAGGGAGGTGACACTCCACTGGGAGTACTGCATTCAGCTCTGGTTCTCAGCACAAGAAAGGCATGAAGCTATTAAAGCAGGTCCAGAGGAAGAATGCAAATACAATCAGAGGGCTGGAACACCTCTGTCCTATAAGGAAAAGTAACAGGGTTGGGGTTGCTCAGCCTGAACAAGAGAAAGTTCCAGGGACACCTTATTGTGACTTTTCAGTACTTAAAGGGGGCTTGTAAGAAAGATGGAGAGAGACCTTGTGTTTAAGAACAAGACAAGGGGCAACACTTTTAAACTGAAAGAGGGTAGATTTAGATTGATGAAAGGACGAAATATTTTAAGATGGGGTTGGTGAGACTGGAACAGGTTGCCCAGAGAAGCTGTGGATGCCCCATCCCTGGAAGTGTTCAGACACAGATTAGACAGGCCTTAGAGCAACCTGGTGTAGTGCAAGATGTCCTTGGTAATGGCAGGGGGGGTTGGAACTTGGTGTCCCTTGCAACCCAATCCATGCTAGTCTAGTCTAGTCTTAGAAGTGGATTTTGTTCTTGAGACTGTAGTTACACACAGCATGATACTGGAGGAATGTACAATAAGACTAAATGAAAGTTTTAAGTAGCAGTAATTGTGAGCTTTCCTAACATTTGTATGTTTGCGTATTCAACTCTCTGCTCATGCAGTTTTTCTGTAAAGTAGTTATTTCCATGTGTGTTAAGATGTATGTGGCACTGCAGAAGCAGTAAGTCACCCTAGTGTTAATGTAAGAAGGAAAATATATTTGAATCATAAAAACAACATAGCAGAGGATCAAATATACTTCTTTTGTGATTTATACTCTTAACAATTGAAAATATATTGCACAAAGAAATGCCAAATGTCAATACAAGAGAATTTTAAAATTCAAGTATTTGACTGCTGCCAGCATTAGAATTAAATTTTTCTCTCAGTTTTTATTTACACTGGGCTTCACTTCAGGCTCTCGCTGCAGTTTTTTTCTGCTGTGAAATGGTATATCATTTTTAAAGCTTAATACCAAACAAGTCTTTGGTCAGGACACTCATAAAAAAATCTTTCATTTGGGAGGTGTGACATCAGGATTTGTGGGTAATGTTTGATAGTGATGACTGAATAATGAATAGCTCTGTTAAATCAGGTATAGTTTTTGCATATTCCAAAAGAACCGAGAAGAATATAACTCATACTTATATTAAAACTATGAAATGTATTCCCTGAGTGGCCTATAAATCATGATATCATAGTCAGATGGATCACCTGACTTATAGTTACTCCAATAATTTATGAGTCATCTATAGGATTTATACCAGAAGTCACATGGAGAGAGTATCTTCATATTTTATACCTGCCTTTTTTTTTTTTTTCTTTAAATTCTGCTCTGCTCATGTGCAAGTTCTTGGATTTGGATCATGGACAAATTTCATTTCCTAAATAGTTTTACTATGTATTTCTTGGAATTAATTGCATTGTTTCTTGTATGTTGCGATAGGAAAAAATATTTGGAAAATTCTGTGACAATTTTAATTTTTTAGAATCTTATAGCAGAAAAGTGAACCCTTATTAAATTTGGTCATTTAAATTATTACTCTATGCAGCTTTTGGATGTAATGTTTCTGCATTCAGAGCAAGATTTTTTTTATTTCAGACATAAGATATTAAGTTAAGACTGAGTATAAATAAAGTTTTTGAAAATTTCTTACATACTCGTGAAATTGCGTCACTCAATGACATACTAGGTACATGAATTTATTTAAAAATATGGATATATCTTGGTTAAAAAATGTTATCCTACTAGAAAACTACTACTTTTAAGATCTTAGGCATGAGGTCTGAGAGCAGAATTTTATTTAAAAATAAACAGATGATTTAGGTAATTTCCTAAATTGAATATTCAACTTGAACTACTAAACCACAATATTCCATCTTCATACCCTGCACCCAATGGTTCTTTAACTTTCCTTTATAAATTTCTGATGTAGATGGCAATTCATTCTGTTCCAAATTTTTATTTTTCCTATGCTTTCTCTAGAGCTAATTTTTTCATTCCTTTAGTAAGATCTGAATGGTCCCAATGGCTGATTTATCTCCTTTTATGTGCTAATCACTCTCTTATTGGAGTTTGACATTCCAGTGTTTACATATTACGGAATGCATTACAGAATTTATATAAATGTTTACTTTTTGTGTTGAGAGCTGTCTAAGAACTAAGAAGTACTTGTGTTCTCTTCCAGCTTATGAGTTACAGAACTGCCCTGATCCTCCTCCTTTTTTGAATGGATATATAGTCAACTCAGATTACAGTGTGGGTCAGTCAGTATCATTTGAATGCTATCCTGGATATGTTTTGAGGGGTCAACCTGTTCTCACTTGCCAACATGGAATCAACAGAAATTGGAACTATCATTTCCCCAGATGTGAAGGTAACTTTACGGTAGTACTTTTGATTCAGAACTCACAGTACTTACTGATTTTTGTTACTTGTTTCTAGGTATGTACTACAGCTTTTGCTGAAGAACTGAACTTCTATCCTAATCTGTAGTGTAATCAACTGAAGTCAGAATAGTATGTGCTTTTATAAATCATAAATATCTTATAAATCACATTCCTCAGCAGTGATTTATTTCTCCTGTTAATATCTGTCAGTTGTATTGATTATGAGAACTCATGATACTGACAGAAATTATCTTAAATTCTTTTTTTTTTTTTCTCGACTTGTGAGCAAGGGGATTTTCCATTGTAAAGCTCTTACTTGGACTTTCATCTAAAAATGCAAGTGTAGAAACATAATTTCTGACATTTCTTTATACCTTTAGAGGCTTTGACAAAGTCTCGTATAGGATGTTATGACAAAACTGGGTGGTCATTTTGTAGAATTGGTGTCATAGATAACTGACCAGCTAAGAAGATATAAAATAGATAGAAATAAATGGTTTACATCATGACAAGAGTCAAATGGTGCTACAGGTTTTCAGTGTAGAATGTGTGTTCAGTAAATTTGACACTGATCTTGAAAGATGGGATAGATGCTTATCTACACAAAACACCCAATAGCTTTTACGTTTTTCAAACCATGAAAGACTGAAGGGAATTCAGGAAAGGTCTATCTGACCTGCTGGTAGAACCCATGAAAAAATTGTGAAAGAAGGGTTTATCATTCTGCTTCAAGACAGACCACTAGAGGCTAGAAAGAAATTTTCCAGTGGGATAGATTAACATAGTGTTTTCTGCTTCAGATCCTTCCTTGAGTTCTTATTAGACTTCAAGAGTTGAATACTCAGAAGCAAAAACTACACTAAGGGACTAAGGGTTTGCTTCAGCAAATTCCTTGCTTCCAACATGAGGATTTTCCTACTGTGAATAATAATTTTAAATTATTTTCTTACTTTTTCTGAGACAGGTGTTCTCCTAATATAATAATTTATTTTAATATTTTAAAAATATGAATTACAAAGAAACAGAAGTGTTTTGATAGAAGTAGACCTACAATAAAGAGATTATTTCAATTGCAAAAAATTAACATTCAGTTAGGTTAGCAGCAATGTATATATAATATATATTAAAGGCATAAAAACAAGATGGCATGTATATATAATTACATCTATACAGACAGGATAACTAGGAACATGAGACTGGATAAAGTTGCAAAAAGGAGTTTTAAGTATATCAGATGGCTTTACTATATGACACAGTACTGATACACGTTTATAAAACTTCATCAGTTTATCATCTTGATTTTTTTAGGAATTCGGCTATTTCACAAAGACCAAAACGCATGCATCTCCATTGTGTGTGCAGTTCTTTACATTTATGGCTATGATCTCTGACTACAGAGCAAGTTTCTTTGTGTTTTGGCTGTGCATGCAGTTTTCTCAGTCTCTCAGGTAGCACACTACTTTAAATTCTGTACATTAAAGCTCAGTCTAGCACTGCAGAAACAATTATAGTGACATATAAATGTTTTTGCTATAAGGAAAACAAATGGTTATAAGGTCATTGAAATTTGGCAGTGGGTCTGAGAGGAAAGTTAGTGGAAGATTTAAATACTTTGTCTTGCTATGGCCAGTATTCTTAGAAGTTCAGATCAAAACCTTTCTACAGAAGATTGCACATACGTCATAAGGATGAGAGAAATAAGAGATCTGGTAGTCGCTCTCAAAAGAAAGTTGATACTGCTTCAGAGGAAAAGGTTGGTTTGTCTGTACAGTTGTCTCATGGAAATCTGACAATGAATGTATCACCCATAAATGAGCTGTAAAAAAAACCACAAAACAAAACACAAAAAGTTTATGCATAGTTATGTTTAAGATGTAGAAAATACCCTGTGATTCCAGAATATTTGAGACACTTGTATTTCTCTGTTCTCTTCAATTAGTAAAATCATGCCAGTGTCTCTGCTATTATTATCTTTAGGTGTTCTTGCTTTTCCACTGTTGCCAAAATATATTGGTAAGAATTTGTTACGTCCAAATTATGAAATAGGTTGCTTGAATACTCACCAGACTGTTACCCTCAAAATATTGTCATGGGCAAAAGGAACATGCCACCCATAGATGCAAAGTCAAGGCTTTGATGTTGGTCCAAAGAAAATCTTAACAGTCTAATCAAAGAATAATATTAACCTAGTTAAAGTTATACTAGGTGTCCCTGCCCATGGCAGGGGGCTTGGAACTGGGTGATCCTTAAGGTCCCTTCCAATCCAAACCATTCTGTGATTTTACTAATATTTAAAGTTAGGTAATGCTTGAATCATATACAGACAAACATCTATTGTGTACCCTTTTCTCTGAAGTACACTCGCTCTTCCAATGCTTATATGGTCCTAAACTCAATGGGCTCATTATGGGAGAAGGGCTTTCTGTATAGACTGACACTGTTATAACAAAATTTTTTGTTATTACTAACTTCTGTTCATAAATATATATATTAAAAAAATATTTTGTTATATCACACAGTTGTACAAAGCTAAAATTAAGTAGTAAGTAGTTATCTGCTCATTAGATAATTGCAGCTACATGTTAAAACAAGTCTCTGAGCTGCCAGAAATGCTGAAAAAAACTGACAGTCTGTGGCCTGTTTTGTTAGCTTAACATGAAGTCTGTGGCCTGCTATTAACATTGTACCACCATATTTACTGAGCTATATGGCTGTGGTTTGCTTATTAAGGGCTGTTTATCCTTTCTGTTGGTTTTTTTTTTTTTTTTATTCCATGATTTCATTTGATTCATAGTAGTAACAGAGAAATGTTCAGTTCCCTTTCAAGCATTTCATATGGACTAAGAGAATAAACAAAGTGAAAGTCTGTCTCAAAACCATGAAGCAACGTATTTATTTCTGTCATAAATTGCCCCACTTATGTGTTCTGCATAATAATAGTTGAATATTTTTAGCAAACTGTTGTACTATTACCAAATCTTCGTATATTAGTTTTTCCTAGTGAGACCAAAGATACACCATGAATTTCCAGTTAAATTAACTGGAAAAATTCCTAATACTTGGTCAAAGGTAAGAATAGTTAGACTAGGTGGCTCTTGATAATGCTGTTTTTTATAAACATTTGAACCTCAGAAGACAGTAGGAGATGCCAAATTTCTAGAAGTCCTAAACTGATAGAAGTTTTCAAGGCTAGTTGTAAAGTTCCCTGCCTTTATGCTATAGAGAAGTTGTGGGTTTATTGTTCGGTTTGGTTTGGTTTTTTGCCTGGTAAAGAATAACAGGGCCATTGGTAGACAGCGAAACCAATAGTTTTCAAAGCTGGTAAATGACAGTGTTGAAGCTGGAATCTTGCCCTGCTAAGGAATCTCACTGAAGATCTGTGTTAGTGTTTTCAAAACAAATTTATGGGGTTGTCAGGTTATATGACAGAAAATGGGAGTGCCTGTAACATTTAGCTAAACTGCAAGTACTTGCCAACAGCATAATGAATTCAGACACCCCTGCACTACTGCAGAAAAGCAGCATTTTGCAAATTTACTTACTTTTTTATACAGAATTGTTAAAAATTTGAAACTTCCTGAAATTTCATGGACAATTTTTGCTATAATTATAAGGCTGTTTTTTGCCACCGAGAGCACTATGGCTAGAACTTTTCCTTAAGATTCCTTAAGACTTTTCCTCTAGATTCTTCCCTTAAGTCATCTGACATCTGCAGTGTATGGCTGTCTAACACCTGTCACTCAGTAGTTTGTCTTAAGCTAGTAAATCTATCCTCTAGTCTGCACAGTTCTATTCCCATTCAGAAGACAAATTTCTTGGTTTTATGCTCTGTAATGCAAAGGTGACGTGATTAAACTGCTTTGGGGTTGAAGATGGAAATCCCCAAGTTCATAACTGACACTGTTGTCTTTAGGTAAAAGACTTTCAGGTTTATAATATGAACTTTCACAATATGAGCTTATCTGCACCATGTAATGCTCCCTGTACTCATGAGCCTTTTCAGTGTATTTTCATCCCCATACAGATTTCTGCTGCTTCATTTTAGGTCATGGTACTTGAAGTCAGACACCCTTACTTCTCTAGTACTCACAGTTATACCAAGTAGGACTTGGTGTGTATATATATACTGTGAACAGTTCTGGAAACTCACAGATAAATGGATTAAGTATTTATCATTCAGATTGTAGCATAGACATGTTGAATGGACAGCTGATGAGCAGAAGGCATATATTCAAAACAGTAGTCTGACACTGGAGGACTGTCAGAGCAAAAATATGCATGCTTTTGGAAGCCATCCTCTTTCTAAATCATATTATCCACTGTGCAGAAGGTGATTTGAGATACATAAATCATAGAATGGTTTGGGTT
>NW_010241717.1:3277-19956 GCF_000690775.1 Eurypyga helias | reverse complement strand
TTCTCTGATTTTATGATTCTATGAACATCATCTATCCTATTGAAACAGCTATTTTATTACACCATTTGTTTTGTGGCATTTCTTATTGTGATCCAGTAAAGGCACTGCATCGCCTCTGCCCCTCTCACCCTCAGTCCTGCTGGTGAAGAACAGAGGGCATTGCAGAGGCAGCTGTGAGCTCTGTACAGTGCCCTAAGTGAGCAACACACAGGGAAAAAGTACAGGTGAATTAAGGATGTGGAGGTCATGGTACACCCAGCTCACCTCTTCTTGACTACAGAAGCATGGCCTGAAGATGGAAGCACTGATGCATTCCTGTTCTTTCAATGCATAGTGGTAAGCAGGCTTCCTAGGACAGCAGACAGTAAGTTTCAAGATTTTTGGGGTACAGTAAGGGGAAGGCATAAGATTCACTTCTATGCTGATAAATACTTGAGTTAGGGAAAGTGCTGTGGAAGGGGTAGTTTCAAGCTGAAGAGCTCTGATAAAGTCTTTCTCCTTTTTTTTCCTCCAAAGCAGCTGGGACTCGGGGAAGGTAAGAAAATATCTTTCCTCTGAAAATTTACCTCAGAAGGATGTGCTGAGAAGTCAGTCAGCTGAACATCTGACCTGCCATTTGCTAAACCTTGTGCCCTTGCACCTTTTCAGTTAAGTGAGCATATATGTATGTGCGTATGCACACACACCAACACACACACACACAGGTACACATGCGACTTTCTGACAAGATAAATTTGGACAGCGAAATCATCCAGTTAGCTGAGCACAAGTGAGTACAACTGCTTTTGGTATGAAAATCCCTCCTCTGCTTCTTTGTCCTCCATGTACAAATAAACTTGCATAGTAACTAAACAGAAGCCATCCCTTGGGAAGTTGTTCCCCATGACAGGGTCAGGATCTCTATACAGTCTTGTGCAATAGGCAGTGAAGGTTAGTTATTACTCCTGCAGTTGGGAATACTGTGGACAGTTTTCTTCTTTTTTCCTCAGGGACATGGAAGTTGCTACTGTGATTTCATTCACTCCCATACTCGTTTTTTGAGGATGCTTATGCTGTTACCGTAGCAGACAGAGTTCCTGCTGGGAATCTTATACGGTAACAGGTAGTAAACTCCTAGACCTTTGAATTCTGTTTTGTGGTCTTGCTACCCATTTAGAATAATTTAATCTTACTTTGTATCTGCTTTCTCTAGAGAGTTAATCCTCATGACATTTCACTGCAATTGAAGTCACACTGCCAGCCAAAGCTAGGCTGGGTGCTGTGTCCTTTCTAATATTGCCTTTAGTCAGCAAAGCAGAACAGGTTTCAGAGATTCAGTAAGGGAGAGTGGGTAGGCAAACGAGATGCCATGATGGGATCTGTTTCCCAGCTTGACTGTCAAGTGACCTTGAAGCAGGGTCAGAAATAGTAATGATGCATAAGAGGACAAAGCTGTGCTCAGTGTTGAGGAGAAACACTTCTGCTCCTCCACCACAGTGAACTCAAAAAGAAAATGACCCATTAAATCTGTCTCTCCCTCCTTGGACAGTTATAGACCCAGCAGATTGAGAAATGCCAGCACTAGGTATTTTAGTCATAACAACTGGGGCTCTGAGGCACACTCCATTTATTTCTAGGGGAACTGACAGGGTATGAAGGGTGAGCTGAGCTGCTAGTGATGTTATGCCTGCACCATAATTGCCTATCATTCCTGGGGAAGCTGGATTTATGATAGTCTCTGGCCTGTACTTCCTTCCCCGTGCAAAGAGTCATTGCCTTCCAAGACAGAATTCAGGCACCATTCTGCTGACATTTCAAGTGGGTGAAGAAGGCAATAAGGTCGCTGACAAAAAGGAGGCAGAGGAAAACATTGGTGTTCCACATGCTGGTCATTCTCATGGCCGTGCCGGTGGGAGACTGCAGTTAATGTTCTGCAGTCTGTCTTCTATGTTCAGTCACTCAGCTGGGAGCTGCTACCTGTCCAGTATCAGCACACACTCGGGAATTCCCAGTGGGTGACCAGCCATAAGGCTCTGTCAGCTGCTAAGGAGAGGTGTGATGAACCCACATGAGAACATCCCAAATAATTACGTGATCACTGTGTTGCTCCACAAGCCATTGTGCATGGGATACATTAGAAATGAAGCTAGGTTGTGGAAATGGGAAGTTACCTGAGACTTGAAGGCTGGATTGTTATTCCCTTGAAGCTGCATATTGCTTTTAAGTTCAGGCATTTATCTGATGTTTGTATTTATCTTCACAGCAGGGAGCAGTGATTCAGCAGACTCCGTCCTCTATCAGGCCTGTGTTGGCCTATTTAGTTTGTCAGGGCTGGGGGACAACCAGTGACAGAGATATCCTGGCTTCTAGCCTGTGCTTATTAATTTTATGGGTTTTTCAGTTTAACAGCAATTACTCCCTTCCTAGGAGGGACAATGGAATATTCCCATAACAATTTATGTAATTTAACCAAGACTAATACCTTGGTCTTATTTATATGCTTTATCATGCTCCCGGGGAAGCTGAAAGACAAGCACTTTGATCACAGTTGCTAAGCTGTTGTTGCCACCTGCTGATGCATGTCTTCAAGATGTTAGAAATGGTTACAGTTTTCCCACTGTAATACTGGTTTAGCACAAAAAATGCTTTTTTTGACTGTAACTGAGTTAGTTTTGCTAGATGGGTCTACTCTCTGCAGACCAATTTCTCCATTAGAAATCTAAGCATAACAATATAGGCACATAAGTGTTACCTCAGATGAAGGACTCCCCAGTCGAGCAGCCTGTCTCAAATCTCAGCGCATGCTGAGAGAAGAATAAGAACAGAGCATGCATAACTGATTCTTCTCTTGAGGATTACCCAGCTTCCTGCTATTTTTAGCTCAGGAAACTCCACAAACCTCATGTGGTTTTTCCATTTAGTAAGTCTCATGCAAATACCTACCCATTTTTCCTTTAAATACATGCCAATGTTTTGCATCCCTCAGCAATGAATTCCACTAACACCCAAATTGCAATTTCAGCTGTCATCATCATGAAAGCAGTATTTTTTTCCATTGTATTCTGTATTCCTATGTATGTTAAGGTTTTTCTAACATTAATAATTTTTCAACAGTGTGAACAAAAAGAGACTAGTTTGCTTCAGGGAAATGTGGAAAACAGGGAGACTGAAGTCAGGAGCATGTGAAACACAATTCCACCTTTCATAAGTCACTAAATTCCTTGGCAAAATGAAGCTGAATCAGGTGAAAAGATAAATTTTCATGATGATTCTTTCTTGCTGTCCAAAGAGCAGCAAGACAGGGGCTGCTTCACGTGGAAATGGAATTCAGGAGCTAGGGGTGAGCAAAGCACAGGCAGGGATGCTGGTTTCCCTGACAGGGTGTCATAGCATAGCACCTGAAGAAGGAAAGCAGTAGCCACAAAAGAAAATCCACAGTGATAAGGCAGGTCGCAAGTCAAGCCTGGTACCAGGTCAGCAAGATAGATGGTCTGGCACATGCACACCTACCGGGTAGCTCAGGCAAACATCAGTGCAGCTGGCAAGCCAAGCGGTGAGTGGTATGTGGGTGCAAATCCCAGATGTGGCTTTTCACAGTCCTTCTTATCCATTTTTTTCCCAGCATTCCCAGGTTAAAAAGCTGTACCATGTCAGAGCTGGACTCATGCACAGGCAGCCAAACCCTTGTCGAGCAAGAGATTGTAGGGCCTATTGGTGCACCCAGGGTCCCAATTCTCATTTTCCAACTGGCTGTGCATCTTTCTTTTCGTGCTTGGTCTTTAACATGAGAGACATCTAACTTTCTGTGCCAATGTGATTTACTGTTTTTACAAAGAAAGAAGAATGAGCTTTTCTGGCCAGCAGGGATAATGGCAGCTCCTGTTGATGTGTACACTGACTGCCTGGCAAACCCATACCAGCTGATGGGCTGGCTCGCAGAACAGTAATTGTTAGAATTACACCTCTGGTGTTATGGCAGTGGGGACACTAATTTACAAACTCCTATCAAACCTTTATTGTCAAGAAATCTGTAGAAACTTTCTATCTTGGATTTGCCCATGGCTGGAATAAGTTGAGCCAGACAGATATCTAAATTCTTATCTGCATAAGGAATTAGGGCCTCTGCCTCTTAGGCATACCCTTAGGTGCCTGTTTTAGTGGGCTGAAGCTTGCTGAGAAGATGAAAACAAAAGTTCCCGTACAGAAAAAAAAGAATGGTTCAGCTTCTACCTCTTAACGTGAGCTTTTGTCAGTGTGGAAACCGCGAGGAAGCTATGCACTTTAGGGAATTCCCTTCTCTAAAGGAAGAGTAATTGACTGGTCTTGTGAAGAATGGTGAATAGACTGGTGCTGACGATCAGTTATCCAGCCCATAAAGATTTTGTGGGCACTTTGGCAGCTTCACACCAAACCCCAGCACAGAATTAATGAGTGCTAGGGAAGGACTAGTTTATTAGCAGTGTCCAGTCTCATGTGGCTTCCTCAGTATACCTGGTAGCTCAGTTCATCCCCCTGGCTTTGCAAGCCTGCATCAGGACTGAGCATTTTTCTTTAAACATATCTGAACTTATTTCTCCAGATCTGAGAGACAAAAGTAGTCAGCTAAACTTCTGAATGAGTTTGGTGGCCCTCAGATCAGCAGAAGACCCTGAATGCTGACTCAAAACCACAGGAGTGTGACAATGATCAGAACATTTAGCTTGTGTAGGTCTTCATCCCCCATCACTCCCAGATGTTACTGGGAACAGCCTGTGAAACACCCTTTGAGCTGCTGAGCATTGCACTATGATCGATGATGATTTGGGATTACAAACACCATTCCCTGCTCTTGTTTCACCCTCTCCAAGATCCTGTCTCTGGGTACCCTTGCTTGCCCTCACTTTCCCACTTAATATTAAACATCTCCTTTCTGGGAAGATCTGGGCAACTTTATCTCCAGCTGATACTGATACTCTCACTGCTCACTGAAAAATCCTTCTCTTCTTGCTCTCTCCTTTATGGCCGTGAGTAGTAATTTTCTAGTGTGAAATCAAGCCTAAAACTAATAGTAGTTTTGTACTTTTGTATTTTGCCATGAGCTTGGGGAGTTGATGGACATGCGGTAGTACCTGCTTATAGTAAAAGTGGGTTTTATCACTGTTTCAGTGGAGCACATTTGCAATCACTGCAAATATGTAAAGAAAAAAAAAAAGAAGAAGAAAGTTTTCCAATTAAACTGCAGCCCTCTCTTTTTACAGATGGCTAAAAATGACCTGAGTTATATTAGGAATAACCTGAATTATGCACAAGTCTAATTTTATAATTCCTATTAATTTTGACACTGAATAGAAATGTCAGTATTTTCTCAGCTTTAAATGATTTTCCATAATTACATGCACTGCCTCTGTGGTAACTATTAATAGCTTGAAGAACATCATTGTAATGAGGATATTAACAATATCTTTTGGTTGGAAATGTCATTTAAACAATCTCCTAAGCAGCATATTAAAATTACTCTATCTGGGACCTTAGTGGGATTTGGAACTTAAAACTTACACATGACTTCAAAAATAGTTTAGGGGGTGACTACCACAGCCTTTCACTTTTTCATGAAACCCAGTGCATAGGTTAGGAATATTCCATTTTCCTAGTATGTAGGAAGTATTCTGGCTGCTCCCATGCTCAACAAGACCCTTTGAGGCAAAATGTTGGGGAACTTTGCTTTCCATGCCTTCTCCCTATTCTAGAGTATTTCTCAACAACTTTCATTTTTCTGTTTCACTAACATTGCTTTTGGTGTGGCAGATGGAAACCCATCTGCTCTCCTAGCACGCTGGAGAGCAAAACAGTAGAATTAGGAGTTTTCTCCTCACTGTTTCTCAATGTTTTCCTGTCATACCAGTGTCACCAAACACTATGGGGACAGGCAGATTCTTTAGGGATCATGGATAGAATGATGATGCAACAATGTTGTTACAATCACAATTTTGTTTTACCTAAACCCTCTGCAGATTGGATCATTTTAAGACAACAACCATAACTTGAGCTCAAAGTGCACACGGAACAAGTTGCAGAGTCCTTGGAGGAAGCAGCCAATGGTGGAGGATAGATGGTTTGGCACCTGGGATGCTTTTGAAGGAGGAGTGGGTATGTGACCATCTTGTTTACGACTAATTGCTTCACCAAGTGGCACTAGTCATGCGAATCATAACACCAGGTGTTAGGAGTAGGGGGCACGGGTCACAACCAGAGGCAAACATTTGACAGAAGACAGATACGTGCTTTGCCTTCATTAGAAGTTTCTGTCAGAGCCCTTGTAAAGGCACCTTTCTTTTTAAAGGCATCTCTCTACAGCTCATTACATTTGAGTTAAGATGGGGAAAAGCCTGAGGTTCCCCAGAGTTGCAAAGGCCAACCAGAATCTTGAGCTTCACAGGCTCATAAGCTTCTGGGTTGTTCTCAGGAATATTGGATGTCGGTCAGTTGTAGATCTGGTGAACTTCCTGAGGTCTCCTGAAGGCATTGCAAGTGCATACCTTACAGTCATGTGAAGGCATTCTTAGTAATTTTACACCTTCCAAGGCATATTTATATTTACCACTGTATTTTACCCTTCATTAGGACCTTTGTGCACATGTCTAACACCATGCCTCCTGTTTACAGCCATACCCACTGCAGTCTGCTTTCAGTGTATGTTCACAGTAAGCACTACATTCATGTGCCCAGGCCAATGCTGAAGGCATTTAACTGCTGTTCCCCTGTGTTCCTCTACTGGGTATAAGGTAACATCAAGAGAAGGAAAGCAACCTGAAAAAAACCAGCAACTATTCTGTATGTACCAATGTCCAGGCAGGATTCAAGTACAGGGGCATGAAGGATCATTTGAACCAGCTTTGCAGATTCTCTGAAGGTCAGAAATAGCCCAAGATGAACACTGTAGCAAGCTCATGCCTCATATATATTTATTTCTCCTTCCCTCAAAAACTAGGGTTGATCTACCTAGTAAAGGTGGAAAGAATGAGGTAAGACTCTTCACCACCGTGCAGTCTCCCCACTGCTATTAATCATTTCTTGCCACCTTCTGTTTCTGTCTGAAAAGGGCAGTATTACCTGTCTCTTGCCATGGCTGCCAAGCAGCTCTCTGATTTCCTGCAGTATTCTATGCCAGCATGTGTGGAGAAACAGTGCATTCAGAATTCTGAATTCACTTCTCTCTTTGCAACAGCTGTTTTGGAGTAATAGGAGCATCTCACCTTCCTATGGACCCACAGTGATTCAGAAGGAGAACAGATGCATCACAGCCCACAGAACCCACAGCACAGCTGGCAGCACCTCACGCATCCCCAGCAGGCAGAGGGCTGTCAGCATGGCCTCTGTCCATGGCCCCTGGCTTTGCCTCTGACGATAGACTCTGCTGTCTGTCTGTTGGCCTGGCTGGGCACACCCTCACTGCCTGTCGTGCGGAGGTGTTGGGGTCCTTGGAGCTGTATCCCCAATGGACGATTAGTTTCAGTTCTGTGTTACCTTCCAAAGTAACTACCCACCCTCATTTTTAAGGTGTTCTGGAGAGGAGGGCAACTGCTGAATTTCCTCGATGGCATGCATTTATGGGCTTCAGCCACAACACGCCAAGTGCTTTGACAGCCATGTGTCAAATGAAGCATGTTCCGTTTGTGTTAACTGTTAGAGATAATTGCAGAGCTTCTTTGAGGAATGCCCATGAGCCAAGAAGAGGGTAGTGACATGTTCAAAGCTCCAGAAAAAGCAAATTGTGGTTGCCTGTGCAGAATACTGCAGTGTTTTACATGTGGACGTGTGTGAAGCTGTTGACTTCGGGGGTCTCTGGGACAAAGGGCAAAGGAGCTCAAGAAGGGTTAGCAGGCCTTGAAAGGTAATCTTCTCCAGACACAAGAAAAGTCGGTGCTATGATCAAGAGAGAAGCACAACAGATCTGTCAGGAGGCTGGCATGGCTAAAGAGGGAATGCACGGCAGAACAGTGCAAAAAAGGATGTGTCCGGGCAGTGGGACTCAGGACAGGTTACGGAAGAGGCTACAGGAAAGCTGCTGAGGTGTGTGGCGATGCAATCTGGAAAACCAAAGCCAAGCCAGGGTTAGCAAGGGATGTGAAAAGCACCAAGGAGGGCTTCTGCTGCGACGTCAGTACTAATCTGGGCAAGGAAAGTACGCACGTGCCTGCTGGCCAAATGGGTTTCAGATGATGAAATGAGAAACGTTTTACATCAAAATGAAACAAAAAGCTGCACAAAATGAAAGTTGTGCTGTCTGGTGATCACAGTATTTTAGAGTTCTATACACCTGTTCTTTGTTCCTGGCACCCAGCATAAAAATATTTACATACATATTTCATGTAGGCAATAGCTTCTTTGCAGATCTCTCACGGAAAAGTACATTGTAGTAATAACACAAGAGGTAATGGTTAATTTTATAGTCTTGACCAAAACCCATATATATTTATGTGTCACTTTTGTAAGGAACCAGTCTCCCCAATGTTATTAAAGCTGACAAACTATTGAAGCGGAAATGCTCTCATCTTCCACAACAGAAATAGCAGTGTTGTAGGAAAAATCTACAGCAACATTTGCAGCTGTTGTTGTGCCCCGTCAGGCATGCTCACCCCTGCACATTCTTGGACGAGGGCGGTACAAGCGCACGCTTTCAGACACTGACAGGCCACGCTGTGATTCCCAGGTGCTGTAGCAAAGTGGGAAGCAGTGCAGTTCCTCATTTACCTACACCAGATGTACACAAGCAAACATCTTAAGGAAAACACTGCAGTGGTGGGTTTAAATTCCAGGGCTGAGTTTGTGTTGGAACAAAGTGGGCTGTATACCGCACGTACACAAACCTCTTTCACCCTCCAAAACACTGGGATGATTTTTGTGTGTGTGTGCAAATTCCTGCACTTCGTACCACTTAGGGCAAAGAGGTGGCATTCACAAGGTCAGAAAAGCGCCTGTTACTTAGCCCAAATCGCCTCTGTTTGTTACCATACTTTCTCAACTGAAAGGTGCCCCAGTTCAGAGTAGACGTGCTGGCTCCCCAGCATCTAGGGATAAAGTTGTCTCCATAGACAAAGATACATGTCGAAAAGAAGGGACCAGAAAAACAGCGTCAAACACAGAGAGAATCAACATCAACAATAGCAACAAAGGCAATGAAGTGAAGTCTGCTAATCCTGAAAATTCTGTGAGGCCAAAGTCTGATACTCATGTTCAGAAACTGGGAGGAACTCATCTCATCAAGTTTTAAATAAATAAGCTTTAATTCCTTCACGTGCCTCAGTCGAAGCAGACGACTAGTGCAGGGACTCTGCTCGGCGCTGGTCAAACTCCCGTATGAGCCTCTGAATACGAGAGAGCTTCTCGTGGAGATACATGCACCTGCACTTCTGCTCAGAGTAGCTGGGGCTAGACTGTGAAGGTAAGGTACAGAGAAAGTTTGAGCACAGCAGCATTGCTGCACAGTTCAGTGTTTCATGTCCTTTGCTTTAAAATGATAGCCTTGAGTCACCCCGGGTGCTTATGACCTCCCTCACATCCCGTGTCACACAGGCCTGCTGTAACTTGCGGTACTCATCTGAGATCTCCTCCTCGAGGATCTTCAAGGAAAAAAACATGAAGGCAATATGAAGTGCATTCCACCACTACCAGGAAATGCAGAGTTATTCAAAACACCAAAAATACATTGTTCAACTCAAGATATTTTCTCATCCATGAGCCACCACTCTCCCGCATTGCAAAACCGAACCCCCACACCCCCGTGTGACGCCAGGTCTGCAATTCAGCGTGTGAACAGGCCACAGAGGGAGCGTGCCTTTGAAGACTGTCCTTGAGACGCTGCTCACGCTGCTGCACGTTCATAGACAGCTCCAACAACTGGACTCTGAGGCCTGAACAACTTTTTACAGGGTTTGCTCAAGCTTCAGCCATCAGAGCTCGCCCAGGCAGGGTCTGAGGATGCATGCAAGTTCTGCAAGGCTTCCCTGTGTCTGACTGAGCCGTACCAGGAGTGTGAAAATACTCCTCCTGCTCACAAACACGCTTGCAACCTGGCCAAAACTAAATAAGAGCCAGTCAAAAATCCTCAGCGTGCACTAGAATTAAAGATGTCGGATGTTGAACACGTGGCCTTTGTGTGTCCAAACCAGGGCAGCCCAGGCTGGAAAGGCAGAACACTGGGTTTCTAACACCCTCCTCTGCCAAAGTCGCAGCTTTGGCAGATGAGTGCGTGGTGGCTGTAGGTCTAGTGAAGTGTAGACGATCAGGGGAAATAGAGGGCTTTGGGATTATGGCCGCTGCTTTCCACGCGCTGCCACTCTTCTCCCCGGCCCATGTCACCGAGCCCCCTCCCCTGGCCAGGACGCTGAGGCACCAGCAGAGCCGGAGCCAGCCGTACCCCCAGCTCTGTGACCAGTTACTTGGACACTGAACCTGGCAAGTCTTCTAAACCCACATGGAGAGAATTCTGTAGAGCAATACATGGAAGAGTCTGCGCTTCTGGAAGGGCTGAAGAGGGAGATGAAACACAGTCTTTGCCGTTTCACCCCTCTTTACCTGATAGTCTCTGGACCCTGGCGCAAGCAGTTTCCGTTGTGCACCCAGGTTCTTGAATTTGTTGGTGACACTCTGCATGTGAGCATTCGGGTGTCTGTATTCCCTAAACTCAGCATCAAAGTCAGCCTCGTAACTCTGGCGCTGCTCGTGCGAGACTACGGACGTGTATTTTCTAATAGGAAGAGGAGCACACGTGCAGTTGGACACCAAGGCCAGAGCAAGTGCCATCGTCACCTGAGCTTGAAGTCGGGTAACTGTGTGACTGACTGCTTCTACCTCTAAGCACACCTGTTCCAAGAGTAACTATTTAAGGAATTACAGAAATCTACCAAATAAGCTTAAAGTTTAAGTTTCAGGGTTTCTATGCAGACGCTGCACCAAAAAAAGAATAAAGCGTAGCATACTTGGAAAACATGAGCCATCATTCAAGTACAGAAGGTCCAATAAATGGTTGAGCTTCAGGGAGAGAAGAGAAACTGGTAAGCATGTCCCTCTTTCTACAAAGGGACAGGTGTGTGCATTTTTAAAAAAGGCCTCTGAGAAAAGAGTGGGGGAAAAGCCCACTGTTCAAAAGGAACTTGTCATGATTCTAAAGTGACATTTTAGTACAATTTTGTAGTTGAACAGGAACTTTTGTAGATGATTTTTCAACTGCTTCAATGAGTGGCAAGGGGCTCTGAAGTGTTATTTTACTCACCTGAAGTAGCCTGCTCGTTCGCTCACTGAAGGAGGGTCTGCGGAGGCAGTGCAAGTTTCTCTGACTCCTAGAGAAAAGCAGAATTTTGACAGTTGTGATAAACAGTTTTAGTACAGCCAAACAATACCGTCCTGATGGGCTTGAAAAAACCCTTGAGAGTTTTATTCTCTCGGTAAACGACTTCCAGAGCTTATTGCATGTTAGTAACAGGGCTCACATGACCTTCTCCCTGGTAGGCAGCATTGGGGTTTGGAAAGAGGGCATGGCTACTTTGTTCTGCAGGTTCTGCGCTACGGCACTATTAAGCCGAGGTCCGATTTTCTTCTGTAAAGATGTGACGTGGCACCTGCACAGCAACTCAAGTTACGCTGCAACACATGTAGCCGCAGCAAAGAAGACAGCTTGAGGTGTCTGTCTACATACATACATGGATCTATCTCAACCTCCCTGTTCCGGCAAGCAACGGACATCTGAAGGACGTTTTTATCCCTCCTTCTCTGCCAATTACACGTATCCCGAGTTAGACCTAATTGCAGCGCTCTTCTAAGCAGGAAAGTCAGTAGCACTGCGTACGGGTTACTGGCATTCAGGCTTCAATCACCTGCGACAAAGGCTTGCTCCTCATTACCCTGGCAATACTGGCTTTGAAAGTTACTTGCTCTTGTAAAAGTTACTTGCACTTTGCCCTTTTAAACAGCATTATGCAAACACAGCGCACTTAACTCTAATCCTTCCTTCTAGAGGAATGTCTCACGAGCCCCTTGTCTTGTGGATACCTGAGAGAAATAGCCACCATAAATAAAAGTCAGCTAGGACAGGAAGGCAACCTCAGCATCGTGGTAATCTCTCTCCACTCTTCATCTGGGGTTTTTTTTGGCAGGCTTAAAAAACACACCATCCTCTCTATTCATTATTAACTTAGACTGCCCAGTTTAAACACACTTCCTGCTAAAGCTCAGCCATTCTTGCCAGCGACTGAGCTGTCTGAGCTTTAAGGCATGGGGAGGGAATGGAGCTTCATTTCTACTCAACTCTTTGGCTTTTAACGTTAAGATTATTACGTGGTGCAGCAGGAGTGTAAAATGAAGCCTAAAAGCGGGAAGAACATTTGGGAGAAACCCAAGCAGGAATATCCAAAGTCACAGTGCAGATTTTCCTTCCCTGGCTGTTCAGAATGCTGTTACTGGCTTCTGAAGAAAGATGCTCAAATGGTTCCAAATGCCAGCATTAATATTTTAAAGCAACCCCAGGCGACATGGGCACTGTGTAGTGTGTCCAGGGTAAATGGGAAAAGACCATCTCACAGCACCCTTATCCACAAGCACAATGACACTTGAGAGGCACCTGTGTGCTCTGAAGATGCCGCTGTGCTGTGACGGGAAAGGGCTGAACCTGACTTCTAATTTGCAAGTGAAACCTCTGAAACCAGACAACCTTCAGATTTCGCAAAGGAACTGAACTCTGCCCTGTTTTGTGTGCGTGTGTGCGAGGAACCCAAGTGTTCTTTGGGTGTCGCCGTTTAGCTTTTCAATGCCGGTTTAAGCCTGTACCATATTTCATGGCTTTCACTCAACTGTCAGTTTACTGGAAGTCAAGCAACCAACCAAAACTCTGTTCCTCGTGTTTTTCAAGGACCAAGATCTTCCTTGTAAGCAGTGGTTGCTCAACGGCAATCCATTTAAGATTTGCTTGTTGTAATACTCTTTCTGCTACAGAGTGAGAATTGTGAAACATGAGCCTGATTTTAGATGAGAATCCAGCAGAATACCTCCATATTTTAGATTTTTGGTTTGTTTGTTCATTTGCCTGGGGTAGCTGTTTTTTTAAACTGACTGTTACAGTGTAGTTCAGTGTGAGAAGAAAAATACTGGTTGGTTGTGACCATAAAGCAGGGATAGTGGCAAAGCACATATTCTAAAGCAAGTCAGCAAATAGGCCATGTGCGTTTCCAGTCCCTGCTTTTACTGGTTTCCACCAGGGTTAGCCACGTAAGGGTTAGAGAAAGCAGCGTGTCAATACCTTCTTGTGCGTCCAAGCAGGAGGACTTTTCCTGCTGGGCAGTTTCTTCTCTTTTAAGGTCCACCAGCGGGTCTTGTGTGCCCCATCCCTCAGGGGTGTTGGAGGAGTTGGAGCTGGCCATGTGAGGAGGGTTGGGAGTGGCAAGGAGAGTGGGAAGCAGCCACAGAGGAGCAGTGCTTCCGAGGGATACCAGGGTGGGAGGAAGCCTCTCGCTGGGGGCTGACAAGTGGCCACTGGAAGGTGGATGGATTCGAGTGGCGCCATGGGAGATCCTCTGCTTCTTGTTTGCCACAGGACTGGCAACATCAGAATTCAAAGGCCGTTTCTGTAACAATTTCAAAACAGTATCAAGAGCATGATCAGCATGAAGTTTTGCTCCCTGACCATGAAAACTCATGGCAGACTTTGACAGTGCAGCCATCTTAAAAATCAAACAAGCAAACAAAGAATTGTAAAATAATCCTTTGGTTTTGATGTGTTAAACACAGTTTGAGCACCTCACATCACAGTTTTTACACCAATACAATGTGTGATAAATCTTACAACACTGTCAATAACATAAAAAAACCCCCAAAAAACCCAAAAACCCCAAAAAAACCCAACAAACCACAAACCCAAACCTGAGGAGCGGTTGATGGGGCATCTTTCTCAGAAGTTACAGGAGATTCCGAATGTCCTGTGCTGGTGGCATTCTGAGATGAGTTTAATTTCCTGTAGGGATGAGCCAGGATTTCAGGTTACAAGGCAAAAAGGTCTGTATCAAAAGTTCTTCAGTTATAGGTAAGACTGACATACATTTCCCAGAAAGAGGTTTGTCAATGGCCATTTTACTCCCCCTGGAGACTGAACTTACCTCGAAAGTATTAACTCCAACAACTGTTTATCTGCTCCATCGTACCCACGCCAGTCTCTCTGAATATCTTTCAATAAATAATCCTTGAGTGCATAAGTGTTATCCTTTGGATTCAGTGTGGCTACCTGCAGGCCGACAATTAAGAAAACAATGTTTGTTTTACCTAAATGTAAAGAACTACAGATCTATGATTGGTACGGCAAAGCTCAGTCAAAGCTGACCTCAAAATGACGCAACAGTTCAGTTCTCGGGTTTTGTGGATGTGAAGATCAAAGGAGCTGTCATGTAATCAGCATCAGTTTTAACAAAGGTGCTCAGTCTGGGGTGTAGAAGTTTGTATGTAAGAAAACACCAGACTGCTGCAAGTGAGTAGGAAAGGTACCCAATGAAAACCTCCGCCTGCACCACGTCTCTGGCTTGATTTCTTTACTACAGCATTGAGAATCAAGGCAAAATGTGCCCAAACTCACAGAACAAACCTCTCCGTCAATTAGCCTGATGCAAAATGCTGAATAACTCACCCACGCAACCCCAGCACTTTCTGCACTTGGCCTAGTTTTCCTCCAAGACATGATAGACGACTACTGCTACTTCGTGTCTGTGTGCCTCTCTGCCTGAAAGGAGATGTAACAAAGACACCCGGAAACAGTAATTCCCCTGTGAGAAACACAGTTAAAGATGTATTCCAGAAAAACAAATCTGCGCATATTATGTTTTAGCATGTTCAGATGGATGCTCTTCACTTGTTCAAAAAAAAAAAAAAAAAAAAGCCAGCATTGGGATGCAAAGAAAAGCATGACAAGGCTTTTCAGGGTGTGGTGCTGCTTACGTGTCCACCTCTGAATGTAAATGTAAACTGGTACCTGGAGGTTTGACTTGCCTTTGGGAACGTGCCAAAGTTGACTGCAAATCTTAAACAGCGGAGCATTACCTACCTTGTTTATTATTTTCTCATTTAAATAAGGTACATTCTAATCTAAATTTGAGTAACACGCTTCCACATTGTGCTTAAAAGGTCAGCTTGGGGGAAAAAATGCTGGCCCAGACCCCATGATCTCACCTGTTGAAGGACAATTGCAAGGCAATCCTTGTCCTTTCGGTAGATGCCATCTCTATACAAGCGAGCAAGTAGCTCCGGCTTCTTGTAATTCTTCAGGGCCAGCAAGTGAATCACCCTGCCCCTGTACGGGTGCTGAGAAACATGACTGGGTTTGTGAGTAGTCCGTAGCGGGTTTGCAGGGAGCTTGAGTCTCGTCCGCTTTCTCTTGGGCACAACATCTGGAAGGCACTGTGGAGCTCCTTTGACCTGCGCTTTCCTTCCTAAGGTCAGGGTGAAAACCAAAACAAAACGGATTTACAAAGAGCTATTCAGCATTAAAAACAGAAAGCTGGTAAATGAGTGATACTGGCAGGAAGACCTTACCAATTCTTCCTATAGATGGTGCTCTTATTATTTTCCAGTTTATAAGCTCAAACACCAAATACCCAAAATGAGGCATTTCTTTTGTTGGTTGTTTTATTTTTTTTCTTTCTTTTTTACAGAAGTGCACTCTGAAGTGTGAAGCAAAGCTCTTCCATATAATTAAAGATTTCCCATTAAAGCCTAGTCTACAAGATTATTACAAGCTTATATTATTACAAGCAAGTCTACATGATTATTGCATCACTGATTAAAAAACAGCAAAGGGTTGGTGGGAATCACTTGAGTTATACCACATTTGATGCTGAAATGTTCCCCTCTTATCAAATAAGCCCAAGGTTGTCAGAAACCATACAGAAAATACGTAACGGTTCTTGGGTCCAAGGCCAGAGAAGTTTTAAAGCGTGGCCTGCACAGCATTTTAGATCAAATTCTACTGAAAGATGTGTTTCCAACTGGAGGAAGAATGCAAGTGTTTGCAAGCCGTGCCTCCAGAATTCAAAACCAACATCACCCAACCTGGACCTCATTTTTCCAGAAAAAGACCCAAACTTCTCTACCCTGTGTTTTTCAGTCGCATCTGCCGTCAGACAGAAAAAAAAGAAAAATTAACAGAAGATTACAGAAAATCAGAGTAGTAAACATTGTTTGCAGACGGCCACAGTAGGTGACAGAGCCTAGGAACTTTTCTGAAGCCAACAGCTCACGTTTGGTCCGTGAGGGAGACTTAACGGTGAGAAAATCTGGAGCTGGCTGTCTTCTATCAGACGCACAGAGACTGAGCTGTGCTTATGGACTGCGCCTGCTCAGGAACAGCCAAAATTTGTGTCCATTTTGTGGTGTGGGCCAAACCTTTATAACCTTTCCACCCTGCCTCTTCCCTGGACTTTGCCCTTCTGGATTTCAAGAGGAAAGCTCATGGTCAAAATGTCAACCACTCAAGCCCTATGGGAACACGGAAGGACTGGCAGGCCTTCTGGGGAAAACAATGCCGAAGGTCTGAAGGCAGCAACAGGAGACTGCGGATCTGTGAGGGTGACTACCTACACCCGAGAGCTCTCCACACACCCACCGCCTTGTCCAAGAATGTGCTGAAAATATCAATAACTGAATTTGAAAAACCACAGGCAGGAAACAAAACACAAACACACCAAGAG
>NW_010241717.1:0-3187 GCF_000690775.1 Eurypyga helias | reverse complement strand
CAGAACTAGATGTGGCTCAGCAGGTTTAACAATCTTGGCACTTTGCCTGCTTAACTCCATGTGTGCCTGGGCCATGGGGTCTCTTGGTGATCTGCCCAGAGCCACTCGCAACAGCTCTGAGCACCAGCCTCAGCTAACGCAGAACACGTCAGCCCCCTGAAAGTCCCCCGCAAGGGTCCACAAAGAACCTTGGCTCTCAAGGGTCAAGAACCTTGGGTCTCTAGGTATGATAACGTGATGTCACAAAGCTGGAACAGACCACTGACCCACATTCCAGGGGGACACAGCTCCAGTTCTGCCCATAGTTTAGAGCTGTGTCTTGATTCCTTACTCTGAAAGCAGCAAATTTACCACAGCAAAACCCACTTTTCTTGCCTTCTAAAAGCACAACCTTTACCTGTTGCCTGATACTTGCACCCTGATGCTTTTATGTGCTCTTTCACCACAGGAAGGGCAAGAACTGACCGAGCTGTGTAATTCCCCGCACACACCCCCTGCCGCCCTCAGACGAGACTCTTCCAAATGTCAAGCCAGTTTTGAAGCCAGACCTCCCTGGAGCACAGAGTTAGACTAGATACCCTGCAGAGGTCCTTTCTGCTTTTAGGGTTTATCATGACTCTCTGTGGAATGCAGCACAAGTCTTGCACTAACTTTGCAGGCACTTTGCACAAGCTGAGAGCTGGCTATGAAGGACCTCAGGAATGACAGTCTGAATTAGAACTTGAAGTACAAAACGACCTTAAAACTACCTTGGCATGTCATGAAGAACTATGCAGAGCTACAGCAGCTAAAATACAGTCTTAGACCTGAGACAAGGGCAGGAACAGCAGGATGAGGGTCCTGTGGGGTGTCCTGTTAGGCAGAGAGCTATTACGACAGTCCCTCGGCTTCTTGCTCCCAAAAGGCACTATCTAGCCAAATCTCAGTTTTGAAATTGAGGGCAGAAGCTCTCCTGTGCCCGAGAACCTAAGCAGTGCCTTTTGGAGACGTGTGTCGGTGCACCTGTCTGCTATGAGCTTCCTGTAGAAGGGATCTGCTTTAGCTGGGATGATGCTGAAGTCCAAATGTTTTAAAAAAGAAAACCAGTTTACGTTAAAGCTTCCAGCTTCACTGTTTTGCATGCAAGTAACTAGGATCCTCATTGTAAATGAGCAGCTGTATTTCAGAGGTTGTGATATGATTTCAGTCACCTCCCCCAAAAGGCTGCTTTGGCACAAAAGCAGCACTGGCTGAGTCTCTTGCAGCGGTAACTGCACTGAAAAGCTACAGTCGCTCAGCCTCCAGTTCAGCAAAGCACTCACGTAGCAACTCGTCCTTTCCCACTCGGTGGAACTGATAGGCACGTGCCTCACTTCAAGTGTAAGCGCCTGCGCAGTGTCACAGGGAGCTCAGCTCAGCTCCCAGAACAGACGACAGCAATTCGCACAGGCCACCTCGACTCTGCCATTTGTTTGGTCCTAATGAGGCCCATGTGGGAGTCAGCTCCAAGAAGGGAAAAAACCAGCGACACCCAACTTACAGGAATAAAACCTCTTAAACTTCTTTTGTAAAGGTGATTTTCAACTCCAACAGGCTCTCGAAGCCTTTTCTCTTAGGATTTTCTGTACTCCAATATTTACACTCAAAAACTGTAGACGAATTGCCATGATACTGGACCACAGGGTGGCTCAGCGTCTTTTGATGCCGTAACGTGAAGAGAGAAGGTCTCCTCAGAGCACATTTTAAACCACGTTGGTTGCTGTTCCGCTCTCTCCGGCAAGGTCCTTCTTCCCCAGATATTGAAAAAGACACTGACAAAGCACGGAGAAAAACAAGCCTTTCTCCTCACACGCAGGTGCCTATGAAGCTTATCATGGAGAGTGATTTGCCAGCAGCAAACTCAGATGGAACCACTGACTATTTAAAGCTTCTCACACACACAGGTACAAACTCGGGACACCAGTGATGACGAGTGAACCTGCGACTGCGACCACTGTGTGACAGGTTTCTTTGCATGAGCAAAGGAAAGGCCTAGAACTTTACATTCCTTCTCAGTTGGTTAGGACATGTTTTTTCCAAACTGGGGAAGACCTATGTGACTGTTCCTCAAGCATTCATGACTGCAGATGAAGAGAACGCAGGGATGGTGGGGGAATACTTCTCTGCTAGAAGATTTCAAAAGTGGCAGTGCAACTAACCTGAGAACAAAAAATGAGCTCATCCCCTGACCAATCAAGTCAACTTATCTTCACCTGGGGTTCTTACTAGGCCAAATGCAGCCTAAAACCTATGCCCAGGGTATTAACACATTTTCAGCAGCCTAGAGAAAGCAATACAGATAAACTTGTTGACAACACCTAGGTTTGAAACAGTCACTCTCACCTCAAACCCCTCAGACCAGGTGACGTATTTGCCATTTCTTTCTGTATCTCACAGCACAAAATAACACTTCGAAGTAATTCATAGACTCAGCAATTTCTGCAAATAAGCCTCCTGTTTTACATGAACAATCCTGGTTTTACACTGTAAATTTTTATGGTTCTCAGAAGTTCAGTGGGTAGTTCAGGGAGTTTTGGCTGTGTCCAAGAGAAAAGCATGACAGATCTGTCAGGAGGCTGGCATGGCTAAAGAGGGAATGCACGGCAGAACAGTGCAAAAAAGGATGTGTCCGGGCAGTGGAACTTGGGACAGGTTATGGAAGAGGCTACAGGAAAACTGCTGAGGTGTGTAGCGATGCAATCTGGAAAACCAAAGCCAAGCCAGGCTTAGCAAGGGATGTGAAAAGCACCAAGGAGGGCTACTGCTGCGACGTCAGTAGCAATCCGGGCAAGGAAAGTACGCACGTGCCTGCTGGCCAAATGGGCCGAGCCGGGCGATGCAGTGACAGCAGGCGTGTGCAAAGCTGAGGTAGGTGGGGCCTTCTTCATCTCAGCCTTCACTGACTCTGTCCGCAGGTGTGTCAGCCTTGAGGAAGGGATCGAGGAGTGGAGCAATTACAGCATCAGAGGACGTGCAACTGAGGGGTCTCCTAAGAAATCTTACTGGGACTTGTCTGAGGGTGTCAAGTGAGCTGGCTGATGTTACAGCCATGCCACCCTCTGTCATCTTTGGAAGAGTGTTGGGCCAGGGGGAGGTACCAAAGCCTAGGGAGGGATACACGTGTACCCCTTCTGCCAGAAAGGCGAAAGGATGGGCTGAGGCACTGCGG
>NW_010241716.1:25174-35145 GCF_000690775.1 Eurypyga helias | reverse complement strand
CTGAGTTAAGGAGGCAAAAGAATTACGATGACTTTAAGTACCATTTTCTGGTTTCAAGGCTGTCACTTCCAATCAAACTATAGAACGGGTGTGATATACGGCCAACCTATACGTTGCACATGTGGCACTGCTTAAAGAGCAAGATGAGCTAATGGTGGTGAAGTCACTGCTGAGAACACGTGCGATCCTTCACAGGCCTGGAGTGCTCCGAAGCACAAAAACTCCCAGGACACCCTGTTGTGTGGCCTCATTATGAGGTTGGGGTGGTTTTTTTTCCTATCGTGAGACCTGAGTTCAGTCCTGACTCTGCCTCTTCGTCCCTGTGTGACCACAAGCATTATGGGTGTTTGGTTCTCCAGCCCCCTCAGTGGGTGAAATCCTGGATGCTGCGAATTGGGCAGCTCTCGGTGGTAATTCCTCATGCAGGACAGTGCAGCGGGGAGTTTCATCCTGCTGAGCTGGTACCAAGGGTGCTCTCAGTAGCTCTTGCTGGGCAGCTGTAGCAGGTCCAGGTGTGTGCGGTGCACGGAGTGTCTGTTGAAATAGGAGAAACCCTGCAAGTCGGGAGGAGGATGTGGAGAGCAGAGGAATCTCCTGAAGGATATGGTGGCTGATTGCAGGTACATGGGGTGGAACTGGAAAGAAAAACTGGGGTGAACAGGCGCCTATTGCCATAGATTTAACATTGACTATATCCTGAAACTAGTCCGGTTTTGCTCTAATTTAGAAGGAAATCACACATTCAAACAGTTTACATCTGCCAAAATGCCTTCTGAAAATTTTTGTGTAAGATGCATCATTGAAAAAGGAAGTTTTAAAGCCCAGGAAGTGGTGCTGGCATGGATTTTGATTTTTAGCATCTTCCTTTGCAGAGAAGGACGAAGCTCTTTGTGTTTGTTCCAGCCTGGTCCAAATCCAGGCTTCCGATCCCAAAAAGTCCTTGCAAAAATAGAAACTCCAGCCATTGCCCAGCTGTAATTTTAACCAAAATGGGGATTAATGCAATTCTTCCGGCGGAAGATGCAGAGCAGAACACAGATCCCCCTGCCAGCTTGCAGGGGAGGAGGCGGGGGGGAGCATCTCATTTTCCCTTGGTGGAGGTGTCAGGAGGAGAGGGAGGTGGGAGACAGCTCTGCCTCTGCTCCCAGGCAGCACCACCTTCCCTTGTGGAGCCTAAGGGATTAACCCGTAAACCCCAGAGAACCAAGAGGGGGTACTGGAAAATGAGCAAATTGCTAGAAAGATCCCTTAAGGTGTGCAAAGCCTCTGCAAGGAAAAAACCACTCGCCCTCAGCCGGCCGGCACGCTGCCGTTTCTCCTCCTCCTTCCAATCCTATTAGTATTAGAGAGGGATAGAGCTATAAGAGGAAAAGCCCATCTCTTAGCAGCACTGCTGACAGCTTGCCTTTTAAATCTTTAATAAGCACTAGCTTGCACAGCCACTTGCATCTGCTGCATGATGGTGGCCTGGCCCCTGCTGCAGGTCTGCTGGGTGGGTGTTTGGGAGGTGCCTGGGCAACCTCAGCCATTAAAGTGCAGTGATGGAGCCTCAGCCTTGTAGTTCTCTGACAAAAACTCTCTCCTCCTCTACTTGTGTGCCAGGACCTCAATTCGAGACCATATTCCCTTGTCCCATTTGGAGGAGGTGATGCCCTGGGATCAAGGGCATCTTTAATCACAGGAGAGGGGACAGGTCTGCCAGCAAGGAGATCGCTCACCACGACTCTTGGGTGGCTGAGTTCTGCCCTATTCACCCTACGCAGCTCCCAGAAGGGTTTGCAAGGGCCCTGTGGCATTGGATTTGGCTCAGACTTCCTCCTCCAGATCTCAGTTTGGGACTGCAGACAGTCTCTCTGCTTAACTGGGTGCAAAAATAGCTACTCCAGGACATTAATTAGAAACTCTTATGGTTGCACCAACCACAAAGACTTTGCCAGAGTCTCTGGGTGAAGATTATTGCTATGGGAAGTAGAAGCCCATGTTTACAGTTTGGGGAAGAGTCAGAAATCGACTCTCTCAAACCACAACTAATGACGGTGACAATAGGCATGGATCATGCTGGGTTTCTGCTGCCCTCTCCTGGAGCCAGCATCTTGGTCTGGACCAGGTGTGCTGAATGGTGGAGGTCGATCGCGGCCAGGCTGTCTGCAAGGCAGGACTCTGGTGTCCTGGCTTCTGGCAACCACAAGCCATAGGAGGCTGCTCAGCTATCAGTCTTTAGGACAAGAGGAAAGGGCCTCAAGTTGTGCCAGGGAAGGTTTAGGATGGACATACGAGGAGAACAGCAATACATGGTGGGAGGCTGTGGGAGGTGGCTACAGATACTGTCCAAAGCTGAAAAATCACCATAAACAGGGGTCTGAGAGGCACCAGGGAGAACCACATGCTGCTCTGGGAGGTGCTTTGGACTCTGGGGACAACCAGAGGTGGAGTGTGGCCACCATACATGCCCCGGCCCCTTCTCTCTCTCCCTGTGCACCACTTGCCTTCTAAGAGTTTATTCTTTGGGTCTTGATGTTTTTTAGGTAGCTCCTGGCTTAGCCTGCCTATTCCACAGCCTTCAGAAATGGAGCACAGTCCCCAAAAGCACATCTCATCTTCTGAGCCCATCCTGGATCTCAAGACAGACATGGCAGAAGCACTTCCAGGTGAGAAACATGCCGCTTTGCTATCCCAGGTGCCTGCAGTCACACTGAGTTAGTCACACTTGCACTTAGCAATAGGCGCTCTACAGGGATACGTGTTCCTGCCAGACCCATGTCACTGTCTCTCTTTCTTCCTGCTGTGTCCCATTCCTTCATCCCAAATGGCCTGATTTTCTCCCAATTCCAGCTATGCCAATGTCAAGCTGGGCTCAGGAGTGGAGTCAAAGGCATGTTGGCTGCACCCGGTTCAGGGAGGACGCCCCAGACTGGAGAACCAGCTGGTGAGAGGCAGATGGCACAGGCTGTCTCTTCTGGAGGAACTGTGACTGGGTCTGCGCTGCTAATAGGGCCTCTTTCCATCAGCTGGGAAGATGGGATGTGAGCTAGAGGCTTCTTGGGTGTCCTCATAGCCTACTTTCACCCTGCTGTGCAACCTGGGCTGCTCTGCTTTAGCCCCCGTGATCCTAATGCTCAGCCTTATCTCTGGAGGGTGACAGGGCACCTTCTGGGCCAGGCAGTGCAAGGTCTCCACTCGTGACCATCAATCCTGGGCAAGGTGGGCATTCCAAGCCGCCCCTCTCCCCAGACATACTTGCACTGTTGTGTACTTGCTGTATATTTAAGTCATAAGTCAACACCAGTGCACTATAGGCTGTCCTGCGCTCAGATTTCCCACACTGAGCTGCATCCAGAAATCAGTTTCCCGCTGCGCATGCCATGGCAGAGAGCAGATGAAAAGGCTGAATGGCATCTCTTCTGTTGGAAGCATTCAGCCCTTCCCAAAAAACAGGATGGCAAGCGATCGCTCACCTCCTCCTGAGAAACTGCAACACAACCTCTGCTGTTTCCTGACACTGGAGAGTTGAGATGGGTGTTTGAGGCTCTCGGGGACATGGTTCAGTGGTGGGCTTGGCAGTGGTGGGTTAACAGTTGGACTGGATGGGCTTAAAGGTCACCTAAAAGATTTGATGATTCCTCCTGTTTGAGCAGCACCCCTTGCCAAGGGTTTGCCATACATTGTATTGATGACTAATTCTTGCCAAGAAATAGGCAGATCTTACCCAAACTGATCGGCTTGACAAGAATTGCCTGGTAAAAGCTGCTTTTGCTTCACATGGCATTGAAACATCTACCCCGGGCCAGATGTTTGGCTGATGTAAACTAGCACGGCTCCATTGACTTGTTACAGCAGCTTACGACATCTGGGAGCCCGGCTCTGAACCCTCGCCGGAATTTGGCCTTTCGTGTCTGAATCCGTCTTGCTTTGCCAAAACGAAACGTGTTATACTTCGCGTCCCTGCCATAAAGCTGGAGTTCTTGGACTCAAAAAGCACAATCAAATGAAGTGAGCGTGCAAAATCTTGGTCCGGGAAAGCTGCTGACCACCATTCACCACCCCTCAGCTGGCCCCACTTCAGGAGACATCCCACCGTTGCTCCAAAGCAACTCCTCCAGTAGATTGTATGGATGCCTTATTCTCAGAAAGGGCTTTGCAAGGAACTGGGACATCCCAGCATCAGGGGAAAGCAAAACTTCTGCCTACCAGTGCCAGAGACAGCAGCGAAGGGTCAGGAGACCCTCGGAGAGGGAGGAATTTGCTGCTTCTTCCCCCCACCTTCCCCAGGAGTGCAAAAACCGGGGCAGATTAGTGCAAATGCTAAGTTAACTGATGAAATTGTCACTTGGGTGAATATCCACTGCTTAAGAAATAGAAGGGAAAGATGATTTGGATTGCACAGATCCACAAACCTGCTCTGAAACTGACAGCAGAGCTCGTATCCTTCCAAAACAACAACAAAAAAGGTATGTTTGGGAAACATAAGTGATTTCCCAGGGATGGATTGGAATGGCAGCAAACAGCTGTGTGATTAAGGCAGTTGAAGAGCACACAGTCACAGCCCCAGGCTCCACGCCAGGCACGCTCCCCCCTTCCTCAGCAGCCTTTAGCCCGTGGCACAGCTCGCCTCGCTCGTGCAGCGTCAGCTCCGGGGAGAGAGGGAATAAGGAGAAATCAGAGATTAAAACCAGCACGGGATGAACTCAGAACAGCAATTAGCCGGCTGATGGATATCGTGCCAGCGTTCACTGGGGGGTTTAAAGAGTGGCGAGCACTGATTTAGATCACGGTGGGGGCTTGGCCCTGAGTTAACCACAGAAACAGACCCTTGACAGTACTTGCTCCATCTCAGACAGACCCTGGGTACTGACAGAAGTCAGGTGTAACACAAGGTGCCTTGAGTTAAATATCCACCTGCCATTTGTGACAGACACACCGATTTAAATGCAAAAATGTGCTGAATTACACAGCATCCGTATGCGGCTCCCGCAGAGGACAAGCTCCCGGGCTGCTGCATTTCTCCCCTGCACACGTTTGCAGGATGGAGGCATTTCCACGTTGCCCCATTCCCGTGGCGTGTGTGTGTATAACCGCAAGCACTCAGGCTTTATTTAGAGGAATGCTCTAGAGGGTATGTTATTTCCTGCCACCCTGCCTGGTACCATGATCCTGCAAGCTGAACATCCCTGTAAGAGGTAAAGTGGTGACCTTCAAATGCACAGGAGGTGAGAAGGGTGATGTTTGAGGGCTCACCTCCATCATTTATGCACTTCCCAAGCTGTTCTTGATGTCTCTATCACAGAGGAAGGGGGGAAACAGAGCTACTGCACATTGAGGGCTACTGCAGGACACTGAGCATCCGTGGCACGCGTGGTACCAACACCAACAGATGCCAGTGACCACCTTCCCTCCACCTTTGAGAGCTGGACCTTCCCTCCAAGGACAGTAGCTCGTGCTTCACTCAGCTCTCAGAAACAAGCCTGACATCCTTGATGCCTGAGCCCACCTTGCCTTCTCTAACAGCAAAGGACAATGTGAATGACAGAGAAAAACCTGGATTATCCTTTTTAAGGCTGCAGGGTTGGATCTTTCAAGAGCGCACCTTGGAGTTTAGATTTTTTTATTCTGGTTCTTGCTGAGATTTCACAAAAGCAGGAACTGATTATAAAAACAGCAGCAAGGGAGAATCAAGCTAGGTTTCCTGCCACCCGTGCAATGAGTTTTGGGCTCAAGCTGTTCTCTGCACCTGCATATCACAGATAACCAGCCTAGCTGGGGCTTTCTGCTGATCTTAGAACCTTCTGCCAAGGGATCCAGGCTTCCCTGGAGAGCCAGTTCACTGTTCACGGGCAGTGCCAGAGCTGTGTGACAGGGCCTGGGTACCAGCCTGGGAGCAAAGAGCATCAGCACGGCTGCACATGAAGCTCCTCATGCTCCCTGCCAGCTGGATTAATGCCATTAAACAGACATTTTTAGAATATGCAAAGCAAAAGCAGCTGGTAAATATATTTATATTGCTCCCCAGGGCATAGAAAGCACCTTGGGATTTAGCAGGGAAGTTTAAAACCGAAGGCTGTTTGTCTGTCCTGGTACGCCCGGGTCTTGCTGGGGTTGGCATAGCTGTCTGCCTTCACAACAGTCGCCCGTGCTGCAGATTTAGCAACAGCCTTCGCTGGCATGACCGGTGTAACCCCGGTCACGGTTGGGTGAAGGCAAGGCAGGCACAGGCCGGCACTTCCCAGGGGAAGTTGTTCTTATAAAATCCACAGTTGTTCCCATCACCACTTGCTTTCTGGACACAGTCTAAAGTTGTCACTCTCAGGCTCTCAAGTAAGAGTTAATGAGAAACCTTTTGGACAAAGAGTAAATCTGTTTTCTGAACGCACTTTTAGGGCAAGGAAAACATTGGTCGAGGTGAACCGTTGAGGTCGCTGACCCCCTTCTCCAGACACACACAAGTTAACATTCTCTCCCAGCTCTTGTTTTGAAGATTTTACCCATCTTTGTGTCACAACACCCTGAGTTTAAGAGGCTTGAAAGGAGTTTGATAAGCTTGTAAAGGAACGGAGACATTCCTGTTTGACCCCAAGGGGTCTGTTGTTGTTTTTTCATTTAAAAGGTGGAAAGAAAAGAGCAGCTGAAATAAAGCCCTGGAATAGAAACAGCCTGAGATGCACAAAGCTCTGCTTCTACCCATGGAGAGCGTTTCCTCTGATACCCAGCTCCCTGCTTGGCTGCCTGGTACCAGCTCAGGGAATGCTTTTGTTTGGGACAAAGGAGGAGGAGATTCTTCTCTCTTTTGGGGAAATTTGAGTCTCAGCAGCAAATGGTGGTTAGGGAAAAGCAGTCTTGGAGGCCAGCGCAGTGTGAGCTGAAGGTCCTTCACTTGCCTGGGGAAGCACCCCAGGAATGACCCGCTCTCCACCCTTGTGTGTCAGGACCTTACGTCAACCCCCTTCGGATGGAAGCACCGATACCGGGAAAAACCCAACAGCGCGAGCCTCATCCGGGCTCCCAGCAAGTTCATCTCCCCATCAAGCACACTGGAAAAATCAAATGCGCTCCAGAAAAGCAGCAAGGGGTTGGGACAGTGTGTGCTCTCCCCTGCAAAGCACCAGCTCGCGGCGTGCAGGAGCCTGTTAATTGCACTCAGCGGGACTTCTATCAGCGCCATGGGGCTGCGTCGGAAGTGTCACTTCGGCGCTCTAATTGATGCTCTAAAGCAGACAAAAGCGTCACGTAGGAAGCAAAGTCTAAGAAAATTTAAAAATAAAATCTGAGAAAGTCTCAAATTAGCAGAATTGTACTGGTGGTACCTGCAAAACACCTGCACTAAGCTGTGCACCGACGTGATGCACGGGAGAGGCAGAGGAAGGGACTGAAGATCAGCTTCCCAGTGGTTCCAAAGCAAAGAAACGATGCCTTAGCGAACCTCTGCTCTGGCAAGGGATGTTCCAGCGTGGCCCTACGCTGCTGTGCCGCTCTCCCCAAGCTCGGCAGCCCGCCACGCGACTCGGGCAGCCCCACAAACAACGGGAACAAAGCAAAAGGAGAGGTCGTGGGTTTGTAACCTGGCAGCCAGCCTTGCCAGACCATGCCAGGGAAATCAGTATGGCCTGGTAGGGAGAGTGTGCTGGAGCAGTACCCAGGAAACGTGGGTTTTGCTCTCAGCCTGGTAACCTTAACAAGTTCTTTCCCTTCTCTGTGCCTCAAATAGGAATAATATGATGTAAAATGTGTTGAAAGCTTTAGGAAAAAAATGCTATACCGAGCCAGCTACAGTCATTGGATGGTCTAGGAGCTAAGACGCTAGAGAAGAATTGGAGAGATTTGAATTCAGTCTCCAGCTAAGCCATAGGCTTCTTGTAGGTATTTGGGTGCATCAGCTTATGTTCCCTGGGCCTCAGCTCCCCATTTCACACACAAAGTTGTGAGGCTCGCAGATAAGATGTTTAAAGCAGCCTAAGAACTCTGAGGCTTTATTCCGTCACTCAAAGAATTTGGGGCGCGGATATATCCTTGTAACTTCCTGGAGAGATTTGCCAAATAAAATCCAGCCTTCAAGGTTTCTGCTCGGTGATGGATGACATTTCCGCTTTCCACGTCGAGTAATATCAGTGCTGGAGATGTTCAAGTAAATGTCAAAATTTAAAAAAAAAAAAAGGAAGAGGAAGAAAGGAAGAGAAAAAAACCAAACCAAAACAAGCAAACAAAAAAATCAACCTAAACTCTGTCCTAACAAGAAGTTTTCAAGGAAAAAGAAAATCCACCTTGACATTTTTCTGCTTCTATGGGGGGCAAAGTGTAGGATGAGGAGTTTAAAACAGAAAATACTTTAGACCCTGTTTTATATCTCTGCTTACAGAGGTGCAGAGATATAAAGCAGGAGAGGTTGGGGGGATGGGGAGACTCACCGGGATGGTCTTTCCCAAGCCGTGCTGCTTTTCCTGTGGTAGCTCTATAATTTTGGTCAGGACTCAAGCTCCATTTGATTGCTTTCACGTGTTAATAGCAAAGATTGGAGCACATCTGGTCAGGGCAGATGTTGCAGCACTAATTGCTGTTCATATTTGGGCAGGTGCATTACTGGGTGATGCTTAAAGGTATCTGCTCTCCCTCGTATAAAGTCCTACGTGGAAAACTACAGGGTGAGGAGGGGGAAAGGGTGAGGATAATTCCTGCAGCAATGGAAAGCGCTTCCTGTAAACCCCCACAGAACAGCATTTTCACGATCCACGTTGGCTGCGATGGCCAGAGCGTTTGTAATGCGCAGGGGAAGGTACGGCCCCAGCGCTACGTAGGTGGGTGCAGGTGGAGGGTTGGAAACTGGAAGGCAGAGAGGGGTACTAGGAGTGAAAACCTCGAGAGCGGAAAGTGAGAGGCACTGCACAGGCTGAAGCTGCACAACAGCAGGGTTCATGAAGTGCTTTGAGAGAAGGGACAAAGACGGCTGCAAGGTTAATACTGCGGCTCAGAAAAACAACTCTTGTTATTGTGAGGGGAAGAAAGTCACCGTGTTTCTGATCTGACCAAAAAACCAGACGTGCAAGTGAAAACAATGACAAGAAACACCCCCTTGTCACAAAGCTTTCAAAGAGCAGGAAGGATGATGTTTCTGCCAAAGTTATTTAGAAAAACAGGAACTGTAAGGGGGGTGGGGAACGGGACGACCAACAACAAATTGTTTTCAAAACAAATCCCTGCTAAAACAGCCAAATGTCTCCACCAGCTGGGGAGCAGGGTCTGGCCCTGGGCAGGCACAGACCTGAACCCACCATAGAATCATGGAATGGTTTGGGTGGGAAGGGACCTTAAAGCCCCCCCAGTCCCACCCCCTGCCACAGGCAGGGACACCTTCCATAGCCCAGGTTGCTCCAAGCCTCATCCAGCCTGGCCTTGGACACTTCCAGGGATGGGGCATCCACAGCTTCTCTGAGAACCTGTCCCAGTGCTCCCACCCTCTGCAGGAAGAATTCCTTCCTGATGTCCCATCTCCATCTCCCTCTTTCTGTTTAAACCCATTATCCCTTGTCCTGTCACTCCCTGCCCTGGGGAAAAGCCCCCCCAGCTTTCTTGTAGGCCCCCCCAAGCACTGGAAGGTGCTCTGAGGTCTCCCCAGAGAGACTGAGGAGGACGAGCAGGGGGACCCTCTGCTAAATGCTTTCTTAGCAGTTCCCATTAACTTTTCTCCGGGACTGATTTTCCCTGGCTGCTGGTAATTGTAACAGAGCAGCTATTTCCCAACAGTCTGTTTGCCACCGATGTGAACAAACGAAAGCGTGTGCGAGCCCTGACCCCGGTCTGCAGGATGCTGTGCGGCTTCTTCTTCCATGTCAGGCTCCTTGCATCTCAGGTTTCCCTTTTGGACCGTTCCCGTGCTCAGCATCCCTCAGTACCATTGCAGACCGAACCACAGGCAGCCCAGTCCTTCCAGCACCACCCAGGGCTGGTCCCAATTCTCAGCCAACCCCAGGCTTGGGGAAGGGCTC
>NW_010241716.1:22720-25086 GCF_000690775.1 Eurypyga helias | reverse complement strand
CCCCGGCGTGGCTGCAGCCTGTCGCCGGGGGGGCTCTGCCAGCTCCCCCTCCTCACACAGCTCTCTGCTTTGCCTCCCCAGCCCATGGTGACCCAGAGGAGCTGAAGCAAAGCCCCGAGACGAGGCAGGACCCAGCCAGCCCCAGCACTGGGGACGACTTTGCGACGTCCGTCACGAGCAGCCACGGCGAGCCCAGCCCAGCTCCAGACGCCGATGAGACCCTCCCAGGCAGAGACCCCCAGTCAGGGGCAACAGGTCCCAGCCCCACCGATTCCTTGCCATGGCCAGAAGCCCCTGAGGAGTGTCCAGCCCGCCCCAACACCCTGGACTTCTCCAAGTCCCTAAAGAAGCTAGAGGAGGTGAAGCAGACGGGGCAGAGGAGGAACAGTGACCAGGCGGCAGTGAAGGAGAACGGGGTGGAGGTCAGCCCGGCCGCGGTGGTGAGCGAGGAGAGGCGGGCGCTGGAGTCTGAGCTGGGGAAGTGCATCGAGGACTTCCGTAAGATCAAGATCCCGGTCGCTTTTCCCAACAAGAAGCGGCAGTGGCAGAGTGAGTTGCTGAAGAAATACCAGCTGTGAGAGGAGAACTCATCCTCTGGTACGCCGAGTGTCTCCAGCAACGTCCCCTGGGTAGCAGATGGCAGAGGCTGTCTGTGCTCCCAAAATGAGGAGTGAGGGGGGCTGGCTAAGCCCACCCAGCAGTCGAAAGGGTGACAAGCCTATACTCACGACAGAGTGCTCCTTACCATGGCCATCGGGAGGGATGCATGATATCCAAAGTGGCGTAAGTGCAGGTGGGGGAGTGTAAAAGAAGGAAGGAGGTTCAGCGTGGATGTTCAGGGCCAGAGCTACCATCCAGCAGAAGTTCCCACAGTTATGAGAATGAATTTTCCTGGCGTTTTGAATAATAAAATATAGTTGGTGTCGAAAATTAATTCCAGTCTCCTCATCTCTTTGGTACAGATGTTTGAACTTAGCTGTTCAAAACTGTACAAGTGGTTTAGACATTTGGTTTTCCTGAAGTTAATGGAACTTGTACATCTGACTCCCCTGTGATCTTGCCAAAACTTCTCCGCCTGTAATGTTTGCAACCGGATTCAGCAAAACCTTCTTTTCATGAAAGGTCAGGATGTTTTGCAGGTATTTTCCTTTTCCAACACAAACATTTGAACACTGCTCGAACTTGTGTTGGGCCTCCAGCCAGCAATGAGCTGTTGAGAGGGAGGGTCCTGTCCCAGGAAGCCATGGCTGAGGTGGCCAGTATTGTCCGTGATGACCAAGGAGCCCCACCTGGGAAGGAGAATGGGAGCATGGGACCCCTCCACGGGATGGGTGACCTTCTGGATGTCCGCCTGTGGGTCAGGATCAGAGGAGGGGGTGACTTTGGGGTGGGGGCATGTAACAGACCACCCCATCAAGGCGAGGAAGCAAACAGCTCCTCAGTTGGCAAATAAACTTCTTTATTTTTTTCAGATTAAACAAAAACTAATGAAACAAAAACCCCATCGAGTGTTTGCTATGGTCAGGCTCTGCCAGGAGCGAGGAATTGCTTGGCCCCTCAGGGAGAAGATGGGGAGGCTGGATCCACATTCTTCTTCCTTTTCTATGCAGCCAGGCTAGGAAAGTGTTTACAAGAACGTGGAGAGTCGGAGCAGCGTGTGATAACGCCGAGGCAGAGCTGGCAGCCAGCAAAAGGCTCCATAAAGGGGGGAAACCACATCCTCCCCTGTACAAGACCTTCAATTCCCAGGAGGCAGACAAACATGGAGCTTGTAAGAGCAAAAGTGTCACGGGACGGGGCTGAGGCAGAGGCCATCAGATCTGGAGCCTGTCCATGGCTGCGCTGGAGGCACTTGAATAGAATGAGTTGCAGAAGATGTTGCTGGTGCTAAAACCAGCCGCCAAACATCCCTGCAATTGAGGGCAGCCCCGTGTCAGCCTCTTCTCCCTCAAGACTTGGGGGATCAGAGCTTCTCCCACCCAAAGACACGCTCCAGCCAGGCTCCTCCATGCGCCTTGATCAGCCTCCAGCTACAAGAAATGCCAGCCCTGCCCCAAAACCGATTCCTGGGCAGGGCAGACCCTGCATAAAAGGTTGCATAAAACCACTGGAAAAGACGGGAGGTCACTTACGTGCTGTTTAGCTCAGCATCCTCACCCCTTCCCTGGGAAAGCTGCCGTGAGCTTGGAAAGGACCTGCCACGGTTCAAGTCGGCTGAAGGAACAAAGGTGCCAACCAGCGACAGCTTTCTGTGGTTTGCATATCCAGCTAATTCTACCAAAGAAAAGCTGAAATATGAGAAGGAATTAGGAGGGGGAAATTGTTTATACAGGAGTACCATAAAATAACAAAAATTCAGTGTGTTT
>NW_010241716.1:0-22708 GCF_000690775.1 Eurypyga helias | reverse complement strand
TAGGGAACAGTTAATTATTAATGGCATCATTAAATTTCTCAGCTAAACAATGAGATGCAGCAAGCAATTCCTGCAGAGGAGGCATCAGTAATCAAACTACGAGAGGCTAATTTGCATTTCCCCCTCCCTGTCCCCAGTTGTTTGGCAGTTCTCAACTGGAAGTGGGATTTTAGAACAAAAATGGCTGAGGGCTTTTTAGGGAAAACCTATTGCAATCTGCCAGGGAACCAAAGCACCTCAGTCTTTTGGCAATTTTTCATGTTGCATCTCATTGAATAACGTTGAAGGGATGTCCATCCGGGTACTGGGCGCTCCAGCCCGGCTTTGATCTCTCTACATCCCCAAGAATGGACCAAGGTGCCCACAGATTAGCAGAAAAACACCTTGATACACTGACTGCCCTGAGCTGTGGTCAGGATCCTTAGCACTCCATTGGTTACGTGATGGAAAGGAGGAAGTTTGAGCCCCAGACCAACATCAGAATTGCTCCAAGGTGGACTTCAGGGTTAAGGCTCACTGAGAAATAAAGAAGTTAGGTGCCTATGGCAGCATCACCTTGAATTCTGTGTTGTAATTTATCTGTGATTCTCTCCTAGGCTGCAGTAACTCCTTCCCTTGAGACTGCTGGGATTAGGAATGAAAAGAGTATGCTAATGCAGGCCACAGGAGTATCCTCGCCGGGATGTGCTGTGTATGGCAGAGGGAGCGGAGCCTCCTGCACCGTTAATGCCTGCTGCCTGGCTGCTGGCAGAGCTTCCCAGGGAGAGCACAGCCAGCTTCACCGGGTGCAGGAAACCAGGAGCGTTGCAGCACATCTGCTCTGAAGGGGTTGGGCTGGAAGAGGAAACCAAGCAGGTTCAGTGCCCAGGGACTGTTCTCCCATTAAGGCTAAGAGGGTTGGGGATGTTCAGCCTGGAGAAGAGCAGGCTCTGGGGAGACCTTAGAGCACCTTCCAGTGCCTGGGGGTGGGGACTTCTCCCAAGGGCAGGGAGTGACAGGACAAGGGGTAACGGGTTTAAACGGAAAGGAGGAGATGGAGATGGAACATCAGGAAGGAATTCTTCCCGCAGAGGGCGGGAGCACTGGGACAGGTTGCCCAGAGAAGCTGTGGATGCCCCATCCCTGGGAGAGTCCAAGGCCAGGCTGGATGAGGCTTGGAGCAACCTTGTCTAGGGGAAGATGCCCCAGCCCATGGCAGGGGGTGGGACTGAGGGGGCGTTAAGGTCCCTTCCAACCTAAACCATTCATGATTCTGCCTGGAAATAACCTCATTCTCAAAGGGTGGAATCAGAGCTGAGAGGCATGCATTTAAAAGGACGGATGGGGAAGCCAGGAGAACCAGGAGTCAAAGCGGTAGACGTGGTTATCACTCCTTTTGGATGGTCCTCTGCTGCCCAGTAACAGGAGTCCCTGCCTGGCTCCGGCCCCTTGCAGTGGGTACTGTGCTACAGGGACCAGGGGAGTTCAAACCCTCTGAATCCTGCCAGAGGGGCCTGAAATATTTATACCCAACACACACAGGGCTCTTTCAACATCAGAGTGTTTCTAGGCAGCCAGGAACAGCTGGTGAAGTGTCTCATTCCTGTTTATCCTTCAGTATTTGTCCTTCTTTATTCAAAACAGTGCTCTGTTCTGTTTGATTCAGGGAATTAATTTTCATTTATCTTCATGTCCCAGGAAATTCTTTTTTTTTTTTTTTGGTATTCTCCTCCAAATTCGATGGGACACAAGGCCTATTTTCTCCCAGGTACTTTGGTCCTTGACATCACTGGGAGCAATTTCAAGTTTACACACACTAAGGGCAGAGCCTGACTCACCCCTGAGCTGGAAATCGGGTCTCGTGCCTGCTGTTGACCTGCTGTGTGATGCTGGAAACTTCAGGTGCCCGCTGTTTGTGCAGTCCTGCTCCTCGACAGTGTTTGCACACTGCGTTTGCTGCCAGAGGAGGGGATGTCTGTCTGCTGCAAGGTCACCCAAGGCTTCTTGCCTGCAGCCGTGCGAGCTCTCCCTGTCTTGGTGATGGTGCAGGAGGATCAGGGATCACTGGGACACAACTCTGTCTCCTGCCAAGGGAATAAACATCTCTGCTTCTCCCCTCTCTTTTCCACAAACGTCTCGGCTTTGCTTGAGCAGCAGGAAGCCATTAATTACCCAGTGACAGTGTTCCACAAGCATCCCTTAATTGAATGCCATTATCCCTTAATTAATTAAATACCAATTAATTACCAGGAACATTTCATGACATGTAACAAATGCCATCAGCTACTTGAGACAGAATAATTTAAAACCCGGGGAGCATGGCCCAAATAATAATGATCAGGAATTGTCCAGCAAAAATAAACTAATGATCTTATTGCCATGTCCCTCCAGGCAGGTTGGGATGGGCTTGTGGGGGAAGCCCCCCCTTCAGACTCATGTCCCTCCAGGAAAGCCGGAGGCGCTTTTGCTTTTCAAGCAGGCAGAAACCCAGGCAGGCACAGCCTCAGCTGGTTTCCTCTGGCACTACCCGTGAATTCAAAGCTTGTCTGTAACATCCCAGTAGCTCAGGTCCCCCGTCACTGATGCTGAGTCAAAGGAACAGAAATATTCCACGGGCACATAATGAAGGAGGCGGTTGCCTCACTTGGCTGTGGAGTATTTGTACTCGCAGGAATTTTCATCTGCAGGAAAATGCAAAGTTTTGACCTTTCTTCCCTATCTGGAGCAAACAGAAATGTGGGTTTGGGGTTTTTTGTCCATGGAGGATAAACACTGGATTTCCAGCAGTAACCATGCAGGATAGGACCATGCGCACAGCATCACTGGGGATAGCCCTGCCCCAGAGCACAGGGACATGGGACACAGGGTATTGGCATTTCCAGGGCGAAGCCATCAAGGTTCTGCTCCTTGCCCCAAACATGGGAGTTCAGGAGCAGGTCTGAGCCTCAAGCTCAGCCACCCAGTTTGCTGTCTTAGGGCCAGACAACCCCAACCACCATGGGCTTGGTCCTCCACTGCCTTCAGCATCCCCAGTTTCACGGCTGGAGCCGTGCCCTGCCCGATGAAACCCACTTCTTTGCTTCTTTCGGCCACACAGGGAGAAAACCTGTCAGAACAGAAATGCCATGGGGGCACTGCAAATTTGCAGCCTCCCTGCTCACGGCAGCAGTGGGACCAAGCCTGGAAAAGGGGACAGGAGAGGTGCCCACGATCTCCCAGCTTCTGGCCGCATGGAAAGGCAGCAAAGCTACACACATGCCATCTTCCCCCATCCCCAACATCCTGGCAAGTGGGATGCTCCTGCCTGCACAGCCATGCAGGAGTTAAAGCCTTACATGGCTCCGAGCCCCCTGCCAGCCAAGCAGAGGTAATAGCCTCTCTCAGACAAGCGCTTAATGGCCGTAAGGGAGGATGGTAAATGGATTATATTTTTATTTTAAACTAGCGGAAAAGCCAGGAGCAGATCCAGCGAGGGGAAACAAAGGAACACACATGGATGCAAAAGGCAGAAAATGGAATAACTAGCTTTTCAGCAGTACCCACCTTGCATAAATATTCTCTATTTCTAGAGGTTATCACCAGACACTTTTCATCTGACCCAAGTGCCTGTGCTCTCTCCTGTGCTCGTACCTTGCAAGATCTTTGTTGTAGGGCTGTGTATGAACTCACTCTGCCTCTTTCTTCAGGCACCAGAAAGCTCCCGCTACCAGCAGGAAAAACCAAGCCATTTCAATACGAGGTTGGGGATAGGACTCAGGGAGAGCTATTTCAGATTTGCAGCACTTTATCCCCCTCAGACACCTTCTCAAGGATGCTTTTCCCAGGCAGGCTGGCACTGGCCCAAGGCAGTGGTGCTCTCCCAGGTTTGGGAAGGGAATTTAACTGCACAAGCAAGTGGCTTGCAGTTGACAGAGATTCACAAGAATTAGGTTAGTTTTAGCACAGCAGCCTTGGGAATGCCCTTCAGAAAATGTTGCAGTGAACCTCTTGGCTTTGCAAAAGCAATGCAGAGGTTTTCCAGGCACTGTCAGAAATTTAGGCACGTCTTTCACTCTTTTTCACAGCAGTCAGGCATGGGACTCTGCCCAGCCTTCCCAGAAAGCCTCATACACACCGAGGATGGAATAAAATGCATGTATTGCCCACAGATAATGAAATGAGCTGCCAAGTGCAGCCAGGAAAGGGTGATGGCCACATGTGGTTGAGAACACCTGCATGACCGTACCAGAAATAAATTTATGCCATCACCTTCCCAGATCCTTTTCCCATCCCAGAGGTACCAAAAAGCCACCGATGCTTGTCCCAGCAGTGCTACCCGAGCCACGGCCACAGCATGTTTTAAGGAGGGGAGGCTGAAATGTTTAGGGCCTGGGAAACTTGAAACTGCTTATTTTCATTTCAAAAAACAGAGTATCTGATCAAAACAGATCATTGTGCAGCCAGCAAGGAGAAAAGAAGCCTGCTTTAGCTTAACGCATGCAGTGATTTAATTGATATAACGATCCTAATGTTCCACTAAAGGAACATTGCAGCCTGAGTTATGCCAAATAAACTCTTTTTTTTTTACCTCTTCTGCAATTATTATGATCTATGTCTATTTTCCAAGCACTGGGAAACTAGAACTGGGATCAATGAACTGTCTGGAAACTATAGATCAGTCAGACAACCTTGTGTTAAAAGGAAAAGCCCAGATTTGACCCACTGGTGGGTGAGGTGGGCAGGCAGAGAGGTTGCAGAAGCCGTGACGGTGGGGTCTTTGAGAGGACTGCCGCAAGACAAGAGCTCGGCAGGGATCCTGGGCTGGGCCAAAGTGGGCCAAGGAGGTGGAAGGGGTCAGAACTTTCTTTCCTTTCCCATGCAGGAAGTTTCCTTTGGTTTTGATGCCAGCTGTGGGCAGCTTGCAGGCAGGAGCGGGGGTCCCGTGCCACTGCAGGCTGCTTGCCTTCCGGAATGATTGATGGGTCTCATAAGTAGAGAGGAAAGAGAGAATATCGTCTTCATCTTGGAAGAGACTAAATCACTTAGTTCCTATTATATTAACACCCAGAAAACCCAACGGGACTTTGCCTACATAAGGAAAACTTATTATAGGCTATAAGTAACCACCATTAGTTACAGGCAGCACCAGCCTGAACACTGCAGGGAAATTAAGCTGTTTGTTTAATGCTTTTTCCATGCTCTCTTATTAGAGATAAACAGCTTTGATCTCCTGGGATTTGCCTCACCAGGCCAAGGCCAATGCTTTTATCTATTTCTACGGCGGGTTTTATCCTCATCTTTTATTCTTGCTGTTCTCCTCTCTCACCGTTTCACCACAGCACGACGCACTGGTGCGATGTGGAGGTTCTGCCTGTTCTCCTCTCTCACCGTTTCACCGCAAACAGGCGTCACCAGAGCACGACGCACTGGTGCAATGTGGAGGTTCTGGTGGTACTCAGCCTTGGAGCCTCATCCCAAATTTTCCCCTGAGGATGTTGCTTGTGCCAGGTCCCCGGGAGTCCCTTTCCTACCTCCACAAGCAAAGTCAGCCCAGCTACAGACCTCATGGGTAGTGGGCACATCGCTGAGGACTGACAAGATCCGGGCTCCTAGTTGAGTCTCATTATTTAACTAGCTAATGCTGTGTAATTTTGCAGCAATTATGTATTACCCACAGGAAAAAAAAAGGGAAATTACGATGAGGAGGTGCAGTGGGACCCACTTGCTGTTTAAAATGCAGGAACAGCCACACACTGCTGTGTAATTAAATAAAACTTGCTCGGTAGATGAGAAAGCGTTTATTGAGCAGCTACTTGGTCCTTAGAAAAACTTGCCAAGAAGTTTTCAGCATCAGTGTTTTCCACTGGCGAGGCAGGAAGGCATGAAAAACTGAAACATCTTGCAGAAATTCACTGAGAGGGATGAAAATCAAAGCAAGCCTTCTGACACTGCCGCTCTGTGTCGCTGAGGCCAAATAGGGCTTCCAACATGTAAAATCAAATTATTTTGGTCTGACCTTATTGTTTCATTTTATTTACTTAAACTTTTATGTTGCGGCGAATCATGATTTTTAATATTTCTTGGCCAGGTATTAGCACACATACAGCTTAGTGCAGCATTAACATATTTGGTAATATATAACACAACTGGTTTGCAGTTTTCATCAAGCAAGGGTGAACGTCCTGGAGTGAAGCATCTTTACCTTATCGAAACAAAATAGTTCATGATATCAAAAGGAAATTATCTGTGGTTTTTAAGCTACCTCCTACCCTCTTTCTCTGGCAAGTTCTGCCTGTGTCCTTCTCTTTCCTTGGACGTCTTCATTGTTATTTAGTGTGTCTTGTGCCTTGGCATCAGAGCGATATTTTGGAAACGCCGGCGTGCGGGTGCTGCTGTTCCCTTGCATTTAACACTTTCCACCAAGGGGACTTCAAACCCTTCCCGGACACTCCTGATTTCACCTTGGACTTTGCTCCCATTTCACACCAGCGTAACCTGAAGTGCCAAACGTGACCCTGCGAGTCACCTTGGTGCAAAGAAGCTGGGCACCGCGAGGAGCTGTGTGGGAGAGCAGGTTTGGTGATGGATGATGTCCTGCCCCAGCCCTGCTGAGCTTCTCCAGCAGTGATTCCTGGGAGCTGGCAAACACTCCCATCCCTCGGCCAGCTCACCTAGCACATCATCTGGCTTTCTCCGAAGGACTCCTTGTCTCTTCTTCTCCTCTGGTATCCCACCCTCCTCACCCACATCGTAACAGTATGGATCCATCACACACCATTCCATAAATAACCATTCACCGTAGGATTTACAGGAGCAAAATCCCCTTTCAACAAGGCATCTGTAGTATCCCATTAAAAATACTTTCCCTCCTCTGCAGAGGAGATGAGCAGGGACCTGCTAAAGTCTCTCTACGCTACTTAGAGACACACATCTCCTTCTCCCGGCGCTCTTCTCATCTATCTTCTGTCCGGGGCTTTAGTCTCTCCTCTTACCGTCACCATCTGCCCCTGACTATGGCCCGTGGGCTTGCTCCCAGGTTCTTGGAAGAGCATCCATCAGAGCATCTCCGTGCAGCCCTAGCAGTGGTCATTAGAGCTTGAAAGGCTGGGAAGGATGAGTGTTAAAAATTTATTGTGCAAGCATTTTCTTCGCTGAGCAGCCTGGAGAAAGGTGGGCTCTTGTAGAATCTCAGCAGACCAGTCTGCCTGTAAAATCAGATTAAAAGGGCAGAGTCTGGTGAGGGGGGGGAGGAGGTAGATGGTATGTTCAGGGGGGCTGGCAAGCGATGTATGGGAGCTCAGACCCTCCTGCACCACTTGATTCGTGAATCCATCAAATCTTATGAAATCAAACAACTCCCCTTGAAAGCAGGTTAAAAAAAAAATAAATGGGATCCCATAAAACCAAGTATCATTGTGCCTTTAACATTTTAGCAGCTGGCCCAGAGAAGCACAGTGTGTGAGAGACATTAAATGTCTCCCCGGCTAATAAAGAGTATTTACAGGAATACCTTTATTGCCAGCTGACATTTCGGTATGGAGCACCATGGGGTGCTTCTCACTCAACTTTTTTTCCCCCTTTTTTGTATAAGGAATATTAACTTGATTTTCTCAAGTAAGTGACTGGAATCAAGGTACAATTCAAGGACTGTAGGGACAACTCACCTCAGGAGGTGAGGAGCTGGGGTGACCACCCTCACACGAGCTGGGGTGGTCCTTGATTCAGTGAAGAAGCCGTGGCCAGCTGAAGCTCCAGAGAGACTTCAGATTCAAGAGACAGTTTATGGCCTCAGCTCCCAGGAGCCAGGCATGGTGTAACTGTCCAGAAGAAGGGTGCAGAGATAAATTAAGCAGAGGGTGGGAAAAGCCCTGCAGAATTCAAGCCTGTCTCAGCAGGGATGGGTTTGGTGATCTGGAAGGCTCTCCCAGCTGCCTGCTGGCCCTCACGCCAGGTCTCAAGCCAGGACAGGATGTGCTCAGGTCACCAACCACATGGATAACAACTCCCTATCTGCTGAAAACAAATTTATTTTTCTTACAAGTAAATATTGGCCGTAGCTTCACCTCAATCACTATTTACTTCATGGGTCAGTAGAACACGACAATCACTTCAAGGGAAAGCAGTGTCATTCAGTTTCTGTTTCTCTTTGTATTTCCTTTTTTTTTTACTTCGTGAGATGTTCCTAGTCCCAGTGAGTTGGAAAGTGGTGGGTTAACAGAGCTTCAAAATCTTCCTGAAATACATTAAAAAGAAACTCTCAAGTACTAGTATCCTAATTTTATAAAAAGAGAGGATACATGCACATGTTCTCTTGAGTTTTTTTGTTTAGATGGATGAAAATTTCTTTTGAAATATGGTGGCCAAGATGTTTTGTTTCAATATTTCTCATGGAGTGAGGGGACTTGAAGTAAATCCAGTGTTTGCTCGTACATAAAGGAGAGCAGGGGACGGTTCTAATTTCCAGAGATGAATGACTTTTTACAAGTCTTTTTGCAAACTTTTTGCAAAACAAACTCTGAACCTCTTCAGAAAACATTGAAACGGAAAATCTCTGATCTCAAGTCCTGAACAAAGGCTGTGCTAAGAGAATCCCTGCATGTGCTAGGGAGGAAGTTGGGAGCCAAAAGCCCTAGGTCTGCTTTCAGCTTTCTGGCGGGAAGATGCAGTGGAAAAGGGACAGAGCAGATGGTGGAAGCAGGAACAAAAGAGGAGCCCCACAGAGAGATCTTTGGGCAGACGGGAAAAAGACACAGAGGGGGTTTTGTAGGAGAAGAGAGGGATTTTTCTGCAGGAGTGACCCTGACAGAGAAAAAGATGGTCAGGGTGGAGACAAACGAGCTCCAGGAGGATGATCCCAGTGGATGCCATCGCAGATTCCCACCGATAGCCAACAGGCTGGGGGGATACCTGGGGAGGATGGGTCACTGCTGGGGGGCATCCAAGGGCATGGGACAGCAATGGGGCAGTCTGAAACATCACACCACCCAGGGCAACAGAGCCAGGGCTCATTTGGGCTGAAACAGCCGAGGCTCCCACTAAAAAGAGGTCTTGGGCAAAGCCATAGCATGGGAAGGGCACTGCCAGGCAAGGGGAACCTCCCTCCCGGCTGGAAACTTCATCAGGAGAGATATAGTTCCTCCCATTAAATTATGTTTATCAACTCAGTCCATAGGTGCCCTTCAGCAAGGCTCACGCAGAGCAGTCAAACCAGAGTCATTAATCTTCACAAACCACACATGGGAAATCATTCACTGTAAATATTCCTGGTCTCTCCTGTGTGTGCTGGAAACTGCTCAGGTCTGTCACGCTGAGGACCCTGCAGGGACCTGCACAGGACCTGGCGGAATATCAGGGCTCCAACAGGCAGGACCCTCCTACCCACAGGGGAGGTAAGAGGTGATGTGAAAGTCTTATTTAGGAAAAGATGGGTAGGAAATTTATCTTGCCTACAAGAAAGCTGGGAGGGACTTATTCCAAGGGCAGGGAGTGACAGGACAAGGGGTGACGGGTTTAAATGGGAAGAGGGAGATTGAGATGGGACATCAGGAAGGAATTCTTCCCGCAGAGGGTGGGGAGCACTGGGACAGGTTCCCAGAGAAGCTGTGGATGCCCCATCCCTGGGAGTGTCCAAGGCCAGGCTGGATGAGGCTTGGAGCAACCTGGGCTATGGAAGGTGTCCCTGTCCATGGCAGCAGGTGGCACTGGAGGGGGACGCTTTAAGGTCCCTTCCAACCCAAACAGTTCTGTGATTCTATGGGTCTATGATAAATCGAGTAGCAAATGGACCTGGCCGAGGAGAGAGATGAGGCTACTCCCCATAGGGAAAAGGCTGTGGGAGTACGGGCTGGAGTGAATGAAGCCGTGTGACTGAGGAAAGCATCCAGCAAGGGGCATCAGGAACCCACACCCAGCACCGTGCCTTTTCCTGCCTGCCCCATCACACACTGAGCTTCTTGTGGACAGCAGGCTGAGATCATGAACCAGAACGGAAACATCTCCTCTCCTCTCCTCTCTTCTTCTTTCCATTAAACCAATGTCTGCAAAGAGAAGATGCGGATGAGGGAATGCTGCAGGGTAATTTCAAGTTAGCATCCTCTCAAGCATGAGAAGAGCTTTTCTGGGGCTGGGATATTAAACACCACCCCACCTTCCCCTTTGTGGCACCTCAGGGTGCTGCAGCAGCAACCAGGGCGCGCAGCTGCAGTGACAGCGCTTCTGAGATGGGGATGGAGGGCTGCTGTGAGACCTCTGGGAGCAAGGGACCTGCTGCTTGTCACACAGGCAAACGGAGAAAAGGCTTGTGCGCTCCCCTGGGACTCTTTCAGCTCCGTATTTCAGCCAGGGTTTAACTCTTCCTGCGAGCAAGCAAGCAAAGCACTGGCAGTGCTCAGCACAGTGCTGCAGCCCAAAATAATACAAACAGGGCTAGAAGCCCCATGCAATGCTAGCAAAACTGGGGAGGAGAGGCTCTAAAACCAAAAAATGCTGAAAAAACACCACCGTTGTTGGGGCCATGTCTGTCAGAGAAGCTTGCTGCTCTCTTTTCATGTTTCCACTGATTCCCCGGAGACCTCGCGACCAGGGAGGCGCCGAGAAATGCCAGCAAACGAGACACGGGCATCCACAAACCAGCAGCGCCTCATGTTTTCATAATCTTCCTTCTGACCGCAGAGGAATGCCTTTGAAACAGAAACCTCCCGAAAAGGCAGCACTCTGGGAAATCGCGTGGAGACTCTGGCTTTGAGCTTGAGGAGTCACGCTAATTGATGCCCCGCTGAGCAGTTGTGGTGCAGAACACAGGGTGGTGGAAGGCCTCGCTGACCTTTACGACACTGACCACAACCTCTGGGCAAAAGGAAAATGAGACATAGATGGTTTTGAGGAAAGGATTACTTAAATCATTATCTCAGCCCTGAATACAGAGGCTACCTCTCTCTCTATCCTTCCTCCTCTGGCTAGGGAGCAGCAGAGAAAACCGCGAAAAGGAAAAGAGCAGCTCATCACCTGATTAACATATGCAAAGAGAAATGAGCAGTTTCCCACCTTGCAGCAACACAATAAGATCCATAAGACAAAGTCTATCATCCCACCCTCAAGCCAAACTTCACTGGGGAAATGCAGGATTGGTGCTGGTGGAGCTGGAAGCAGCGTCTGGCCCAAAGGCCAAAACAGGGCAAAAAGTACAGAGCCATGATTTTCAGATGGGCTGGGGATTTCCAGAGATACATTTTTGGGGAAAAAACTTGGGATGCTTAGAGCTGATTGCTTTTCAGAAACTGTAGAGACCCTGCTTGCTGGTGAACAAAAACAAAGCTCGTGTGAGGGCTGTATGAAAGCCATTGTGCATCACCCAGATGCTGCTGTGCCCGGCCTCGGGACAACATCTGTACCACCAAGAAACCCTTAAGAGACACAAACCCTTCCGACTTTTACCATGGGGGCTCCATGGGAGCTGCAAGGGGCCCTGGCACCCCCAATAAACAGGGGCTGTGCTGACCCAGGACAGGGTGCTGGCACTTGGGCATGCTCACCATGGATCTCCCACTCCCCACACATTTCCTGCCAGGAGCAAAGGCACCAGCAGCCGGGGAAAAAAACCCAAATGGCTGATGCTTTGCAGCCCCAGCTTCCTAAATAGTGTATGAGGGAGAGGCTTTCACAGCACATTCTTCTCTCGGTTTAATCCAGCCACTCCTGAAGTTATAAATAGCCCCTGCATGCTCCTCCATTCCCTCCCACCATCAGGGACAGGAGCTGATCCCATGGGAGGAAGCATCCTGCACAGTCAGAATAAAACCATCCCGAGTCTTTTCCTCGCTGGTCACAGCTAAGCTTGTGCTTTCCCCCTGCAAGCGTGGTCTGAGCAGCAGCTGAGTTGGGTGACATCCCCCTGATCCAGAGGCCCTCAGGAAGCTGGTGTGGGACCTCTCCTGCCCCCCATCACACCTACAGCGGGATCGGCTCCGGTGTCATCTGTGGCCATGATATCGCTGTTGTGCCCTGGGCCAGAGATGTGTGAATTTCAGTGATGTTTCTTAGGGAAAAATCCATTTCTGGACAGAAGAAGTGATTATTGCCAAATAACAGCAAGAGCTTGGGACTTTTGGAGGCAAATAACACCTTGGAAAACCAAGCACTGATCATGTTTTGAAAGAGCTCCAGCCACGGATGACCAGATCTCCTTGGGCTAGACCCAGGTCAGGCCTTAAATATCCTATGCCAAGGGCTACTGTGAGAGGGGCAGGGGTCCTAAAGGCTACTATTTGGATTTGGGCTAGTAGAAGGCATGAGCAGAGGGACAGGAGGCACAGCCGGGATGGCTCTTCAGGACTCCTGGAAGGACACACGTAGGAGTGGAAGGAGGTCGTTTGCTCCTGCGGCTGCATGTCAAGCTGTCGCCTTGGATTACGTGCTTGCAAAAACGTGAGACAATCAGCCCCCCCGTTGAGGACAGGCACCACACGTCCCCACACGACGGTGGGAAGATGGGTGGGGGGGTGTCACACAGTCATCCCTTCCTCTCTGCTCCATCTCAGTCCGGAGACTGGTCCAAGTGCTGCAGCAATGGTCAAAGGATGGGGATCCCTCCTGCCATCTCCAAGAGGGATCTCTGAGCATGTGTGAATGAACAACATTCACACAACAGCCTGCAAACTCTGCCTTTTATTAATAAACATTAGTAAGGAGGTGTCGATGTGCTCCCACGTCGCGTAGCAATCTGTACCTGCCTCTCAGCCTGCGAACCAACCCCCACGGCCATGCCGTAGGCAAAATTCCCATTCAAGTCAGCAGGACTGAGGCTCTGGGCTTTGCTCATACGAATAACTCGGCTATTCCCAGCCCGTGCCAGAAATCTTTTATTCCAAACCCTGCCTCCACACATATTTCTGTGCCAGCCACAGAGGGAATTGCTGGGAGCAGAAACAGGACTTGCTCGGGCTCTGCTGGAGATGTTTACTGGGATGAACTGGGGCACGTCCCCTGACCCCTGGGTCCCTTCGGACTCTGCCTATGAGGGTAGATCTGCATGGCTGACCTCATCCATGCCAGAGGATACTTCCCGGCAGGAGTTTTCAAGGAAGCAGGTCTGGGGTTACCAGCAGTCTGCAGGCTCTGCTGCCCTGATTTAATTGCTTTGGGGATTAAACCATAAACAGGAGCCAGGAGATGCTGGGACCACCCAAAATGGGCATTGCCTGCAGCGGGGGCTGCAGACCAGCCCCAGCCACCAACGTTTGGGCACTGGTCCTCTCTGCTCGGCTGGGTCACATCATTTCTCTAGAGCACGTGAAGACTGGCGCCCTGAAGCCATCCTTGATGATGATGGCAAAGGCATTCACCCCATTTAACCTCCTAATGTCCTGCATCTGGGGTGCTCTGGGGTCTGGAGGGGGTGGAACTGGATGGTCTTTAAGGTCCCTTCCAACCTAAACCATTCTGTGATTCTATGAATATGGGGCTTGGGTTTTCCTCACACACACACAAACATTATTGGGTGATAATTCCAGTTATTGGCTGCTTTGCTCATGTCTTGGTAACTGAAACAACCAGCGAAGCCCGGCTGGAAACATTGCTGTCAAACATAACAGCCCTGAGGACACCAACAAGCCTTAACGGCTCTGAGCAACCTCACCTGGGGTCTCCACCCACACCCATGGGTCCGGGAGGGCTATTTAAGCTTGGCCCCAGGCTTTCACTCCTTCCTTAGGCTGTGCTGCAGGAGTGCTGTCTCTAGCTCAGCTCCAGCTTGTGCCTGGTCTATGGAGTCCCTTGGTGTCGACCCTGATCTGCAGGCTGACCTCCAGGATTGTCCTTGTCACTATGGACCTGCCTGATGCTCCTGAGCCATGGACTTGACCTTGGATTTGCCTCATCACTCTGGTATTGCCTGACAACTGGGACTCTTGGTTGGACGTGGCCATTATCCCTGTGTCTGTCCTGCTTGGGTGATGTGGGACTGGGTCCTGGCTGGCTCCTTCCATGATGGCTGCGTGATCCACCGTGGCTCATCTTCCTGAAGGGAGCAGCCCTGCTTTTGCTGCTCAAGGATGACTGGGAGAAAGCGGGTGGTTGCAAAGCTTCAACTGCATGTGGCTGTTGCTGTACATGAGTCCTGCTGGGAGTATAAAACAAGAAAAAACACCAAAAAAGGTAGGCTTATCCACAGTTATTATATCCTTTCTTGAAAGTGCTTTGTCTTTTGCAAAGGTAAGAAGTGTTTCATTGAGTGAAATGAGGGTTTTGTCCAGAGTAAATAAATGTGACTGGCCACACCTCCTAGTTCCTTGTTAATTTTCCAGCTCCCTTGCAGCTCTCCCTCCTTGGCTAGATGTTTATCCATTAGAATGATTGGCTGGGTGGAAGTAGCAGCTTGCAGCCACTACCCAAGGAAACCTATTTTGGGATCTTATAAACACTGTTTTTCAGCCACATGCTAAAACGCTTTGATTTTGGGCAGCTGAAGTCCTCTTCTTATTGCAGAATAAATAAGATGTGGCTTATCTTCATCAACCTCACTATGACAGGGGCCTCACTTCTCATAAGAGGTGAGGGTTGTCTTCTTATGGACCATCTAGACTCTTATTTCTGATGGAAGGATATGTATTATGAGGAGGTAACAACAGACAAAGCATTTCATGCTATCCATTGCTGATCTAAGGGAGGAACCAAAGACTTCAGAGTCCTTGCCAAATCCCTTCAGCTCTCATCAGCAACTAGGACATATCAACCAATTAATGAATAGAGATAGATTTGTATGAAAAATGCATGATGAATGTACATCTCGTATCAGAAAAGGAGTTGTACATCTCTTTCAGGCCTGGAAATGCACCAGGACCTTGAGGCAGGTACCAGTTCACTTGAATGACTTTGTAAATATGGAGAAATTATTCTGCCCAGACTGTTAAGGACTTGAGTGCTCTTTGCTGCATCTGCCTTGCACAGTCAAGAGGTAAAAATAGATAGTGTTGTCTTGCTAACATCCCTAATGTCAGGGCATATCACATAATAAGCATGGTGGTGGAAAGGCAGATCCACTCCCGTTCAGGAGTGGAGTCACTCCTGGTGTCTTACTGTCTCTTCTGGAGGTGGACCCTGTGCCCCATGGGGAAAGACTTAAGGACAAGAGCCAGAGAAACTGGGCTCTCCCGGGAGACCAGCAGCAAGTGGAGTACCTCAAAGGTCTATCCTGGCCCCTGTTCTCTTTAATGCCATTTAAGACATGGAGGGGATGGAATACTGGCTCAAAGTTTGCAGAAGACATCCAATAAGGGGGAGCAGTTGGTATGTTCAAGTGCAGCATTACAGCGACTGAACATCTCAATCTATTCCTTTCCTGGCAAGTTCCTGAGCCCTGGAAACTGAAGGAATTATGAAAGCCTATCCTGCAACTACAGACTGTGTAATCAAAACCTCTTTACACCCTGGGATGTGCACAAGTAGGCACTTTTTCCTCTTTTCTGGTTGTTCAGAAAGTATTGAGATTCTGAGTTTCTAGGAGAGAAGTGGCCCAGCATCTAGCAGCACTGGGGGAGGAGAGCAGGGGGGGTGTTTGTCTTAGACCCGCTGAAACCAGCCAGCGGTGTGTGCTGGGGAGACAGCACATCCAGGGCTGCAAACGTCACACAGTTCCTCTATTTTATGCTTGTCAATGGCTTATTGCTTCATCGACCAAAGTGGTGAGTGGGTGTGAATCACAGAGCCAAGCAGGCAAGGGCGAATCAATGCACTGTTATCCCTCCCCTCCTGTCCCTCTGGAGAGCACACACAGTTGTGACTGGTACTGACACAGACTGGGAGGGAAGCAAGGGAAAAGGGATGCTTGCCCCCTTGGGGGTCTGTGGCTGCTTGGTCTTGATAACTTGCCATTTTAAGGTTAACTTTGACCAGCTTATTCCGTGCAGGGTTAGACTGGTTTTTGTTTATGCACCAGCTCTAGTAAATAACAAGCACTTAAAGACTCAGGCTTAACTAAAAGTGTTATTAATAACCCAGAAATCTCAGGTGTTTTCCTGCTCACTTTTCCCTAGAAAAACGAATCTCCAGTGGAAAGCAGCAAAGGTATTGTGTATCCATTGCCAGCCCAAGCTGGAAGAGCAATTGTTTTGGCCATGAGACTTTGGATGAAGCTGTCTGTGGTTCATGTCTTTGTGGGAGATGGGCTTCATTCAGACCCTTCTGTAAGGAAAGGTGATGGAAAACAGTCTGATGCATCCATCTGGAGAAGCACCTTGTACAGCTCCACCCTCACCCCTTTGCCGGAGATTGCCCGAGTAACCGTTGGAACAGTTCTATGGACAGACACCCAGGCTCACCCCAGCCCTGTGCAAGCTCTTCCTTGGCTGCTGGAGGGGCAGAGGACCACAGTGCTGGGGTGAGCTGGAAAATGTCACTCGGTGCCCTCAGCTTACATAACATACCGAAATGTCTGCTCTGCTCTGCCAAAGGCTTCACTCACGCATAAAAAGCTGGCCAAGATGTTTTTATGCTTATGAGGGTCTCGGGAGGGAAGACTGGGAAGCTGAGGTTGAGGCTGAGCGAGGAAGGATGTGACCCAGGCTGGCAGCAGAGGTGGAAGAGTGGTGACAAGTCACGGCTCTGCAAGGTGAGTTTCTGCCAGGGGTAAGAAGCAGGAGAAAAATGTCACGGGGGTTTTCTTCAGGGTCACACAATAGCTTGTGTTAGTCACTTCTATTTCTGCTTCAGTTGGTTCTGATTTTCTTCTTGCTTAGAACTGATGCTCCCCCACCCCCAACTGCCCTGCTCAGGCAGTTGTCCCCTAGAAAGCTGAGGAAAATGGGTAAAAATAAGCACTGAAATTTCAGCTGTGCTTCTGTAATCCAGCAGTGCCGGCACTGCTATGACTGGGGCAAAGGAGCTGGCTTGGAGAATCACAGCTGAGGCTCAGCAGTTAGAAAAAAAAAAACCTCCAGTAAACTCTGTGTCCTCCTTCCTTTTTGGCAGGATGGGTTCCCCTTCTCCCAGCTCACCTGAGCTCAGATTTGTCTGTCCTCACTTGTACCCCCTTGCTGCTTGCTGAGAGTTTTACAGCCCACTCTGTCTCAAAATTTAGAAATTAATTAAATCAGCAAGGAGTTGTTTTGCTGGTTTTCTTTTTATCCTCACAAAACTTATCAGCTTGGTTGATCTTGAGCTGCATTAAGTCATTTTTGGCTTACTAAAAGGTGAAAATAATGAAGTGATAAATCCCCCTGAGGAGACAAGAAGCCACTGTGCCCCCCCCCTCCCCCCAGTACTGCCACATCCAGCCCAGGCTCATGGGGGTCACACTCAGATGAAGATTGTCCTTGGGGTTTCCCAGGAATGTCTCTTCCATGTTATCCTCCTAGTCAAAGAAGTTGTCAGACGCCAGGAAAAATGTGTTTGTGTGTGCAGCAAGAGGCACCCCTTGCAATGTTTTCCTGCTTGCCGATGCCTCCGCGACGGCTCTGTGCATGTCCTGAGGACAAGCTGTGAGAGCAGCTCTGCCTTCCGCAGGCTTTGCCCAGGAGGATGGAGAGTGTTAATGCGGCACTGGAAACCTCATGTTCTTGTCAAACCCCCAGTGATTAGTGTTCTCAGATTAATAGATACAGCTCTACTTAAAACCAGATCAATAGTTTTCACTCACTTTTTTGGGCCCGTTCCCTGGAGCTGAGGCATTAAGCGATCCCTCCTGGAGATATATTGCACAAGGTGCAGTTCTATATGGAAATGAGCTTCCCAAGGAGAGCAAACGTTCGGATAATAGCTCATGCCTTTGACCATGCCTTTATGGATGGCAACTGCCTGATCGGGGGATGTATTATTTCAGGGCTGTGAATAATTACTCCTAACCTCATTTGGCAACTGCAGGAACTAGGAAAGTTTCTTTCCAGGGCCACAACCAAGAGTTAGTGAATAAAGGAAGGTGTATCACTTGCTGCTCACAAATACAGGTCAATCATCCTGCTCAGAGATAAGCCTGGTGAATGTCAGGTGCTTTCACGGGTGTCCATCCCCCTCATGTCCATTTTAGACCTAAATTTATCCTCCTGAAACCCACTTTGCCCGGACTCCAGCTCGCTGCAGCACCCTTGCAAGCAAGCTCAGAGCACAGGAGACGTTTGGCTCTTCCTGCAGTTTGGTGATAAACCGTTGGGCCATGTGGCATCCTGTGCGTCTCGAATTCAAAGATTAAATGCCCGTTGCACACGCACATCTGGGTAGCAAAGTGGGTTCTTGTGTTTATGGCGCTCTCCACGCAGGAAGGATGCCAGCCAGAGACTGCTGTCACAGGGTAACGGGTCTCCCGCCGGTGCATCAACACCAAGGCAAAGCCGAGACACTTTTCCAAGCAGGAGATGCTCATCTTGCGATGGAGCTTCTTGTCTAATGACACTAAATGATTGATGTCGCAGATGCAATCGTTTGCTTCGCTGGACATTGCAGGAGCTGTGATGGTACACGCTAAAACCCGCTACTGAGCTGCTCTGTCCTCAGTCTCCCTCGTGCTACGGGAGTCTTGTCTTGAACAAACAGCAGCCCATCAATTTAAAAAAAAAAAACACCCTTCTCATCCAAAATGCATCTTCACTCAGTATCAAGAGGGTCCCTGACTGACTAAGCTTTATTTTTTTTTTCTTTTTAAAATGTTTTCCTGTCTGCTTCCCTTCCCTTTGCAGGGTGACAATGTGTCCCTTGGAAGATATTGCACTCAAAACAAGGCGGTGGGAACTCTGAAACAGCAATTTTTTTGGGAGGGGACTGTTCCTTGTGCAGAGCTGTTGCATGAAACAATAAAACTTTCCTCCCCAGGGGGAGCAAAAAGCCCCTAAAAAACAACTTCTATGTAAATTGGCTTTTTTTCCTCTGTCTGGCTGTGATGATCTCTTCTCAGAGGACATAAACTTTGAATCTGAGTAGATTTGCATATATTGAGGAGCTGAGTTTCTATAGAAAATGGCTTGGTCCTGCCTAGACCCCAGACCTGCCCCATCCCCACAGAGGTGCCTGATGCCCTTGGTTGGGGGCTGCCTACCCCGGAGGGAGTTAACCGGGCGTAGTAATGCTGGAGAAGCAGCCGAGGGACTGGTTATAAATCTCTCATGACAACACTGCAGCAGGGCAAGCTGGTTTGAGACTTGCTTAGGCATTGTGTGTCACGGGGCAGGCAGGAGCTTGGGCAAATGAATGGGGTTTTTGAGTTTCTTCTCCCTGTGTGTGCTGCTGTGATGGGAGATGTTAAGGACTGAGTGTTTCTTTGGACCAAGACACTACAGGAGCCAGTGGGGCTTGTGGGGGGGTGCAAGGTGCTCCACACCCCCCTGGCTGCCCCTATGGGGATGCTGGGGTCAGTCTCTTCAGATGCTCTTGCTTTGCCATCATCGTCTCTGCAGGGGATACATCAGCAATGGGAAGGAGGAAGGGAGACCAGGACAACTTCCATCCAAATCCAGGTGCCTTGTCAAGAGGCTGCACAGTCTTTTCCCTGGTCCTCAGGGGGTCTCTGTGCCCATAGAAAGAGGCACAGACCCATGCCCAAAGCCTGGCACCCCTTCCTTTGGATGCACCCTTCTCCTGGAGATGACAGGTAATGGCCCCACAGAAGGGTTGAAATTGGCTGGCGGATTTTCTGATGGGAAAAGAGATCCTGGCACTTTGTCTGCTAGAGGGAGCACTGGGAAGAGGGACCAGAGGGCTGGGACACCCTCCCTTAGCTGGAGATGCTGGAAGTGCTGTGGGATGGCTGGTGCAGACATCCCATTTACTGTGGAAAAACCCTTGGAATGGAGTGCATTTCCACTGAGTACTTCTGGAATTGCCTTTTATTATTTCCAGTGAGCACAAATGATATTTTTAATATCACCAGCCACGTGCTGCGCTGCTGTTGATACAAGATAATCGGGGAAGCGACTTCCCTGACAAAGCAGCGTGGAGTGGAGATGCTGCAGTCCTTATGCAAAACTTTGTGCGTTGCCATTTCCAGTGATCAATGAGCCTGACACGACCTTGTAATTAGATTTTGCTGCTGATATCTAAGCTCATACTAAATTAGACTAATCTCTCGCTCGCAGAAGCAAGTTATCTGCTGCTGACTTGCTCCAAGCGCAGAAGAAACCAGCGGTTCCCAAAAAGTTGATTTTGTGGTGCGTGTTTTGGCGGAGTGATACCCTGCAGGGATCCACTTCTCTGGGGTCTTGCAGTGTTTCTCCTTCCCCCAAAACCTCACAGATTCACAACTCACTGTGGTTCAGGGTGAAGTGCCAAGTATTCCGGGGAAGTTGCCAGCAGACCTTGCCAGAGGTGGCATGGTAAGGGGTTTAAATGGAAAGAGGGAGATTGGACATCAGGAAGAAATTCTTCCCAGAGAGGGGGGGAGGCACTGATAAGGGGGTTGTTAGCTGGTGCTTGGGAGTGCTTGCACCAATTCAAGGACTGTTCAGCTCCTGGCTCTGCCCCTGTGTTCCCAGCTTTCTCACTACAAGCAGTGGGGTGGGGACACATGGTTCAGACAGCTGACCCAAACTGTCCCAAGAGGGATTTCATTCCGTGGCCTGTCAAACCAGGACACGCAGGCAAGACCGCATCGGGCATGTGCATCCTTGGCAACGCTGGCATGGACACAGCACGCACGCTTTCCCACGGTGGGCTGGGTGTTTGTGGCAGGCAGGGGGTCCCTCCACAGCAAAAAGGACACATGTACATCCTACACCCGCACACCCAGGTGGAAAAAGCACATAAAAGCTACTGCGGGTTGCCTCCAGGACTATGGGAGGTGCTAGCAGGGAGAAGTATTTCATATACTTGGATGATGCCAAGGGATCAGGGCAGAGCCTTTTTCTCCTGCTTCAATTAGACAATTCAGGTCACAGAAAACTGCCTCATTTCAGGACATGCTACAGGGATGCTCGTCGTCCTTGGAGAACACCATTCCCAACTCAGCAAAACTGCATCAGACTGGGAGAGGAGGATCTCCTAAACCTGAGGATCCTGACCTCTCTGCTTCAACATTTCAGTCTCCAGGACATCTGCAGAGATACACAGAGTTTGTCAGGATCTCTTGTCCTAAATTTCTATAGTGGCCAGATATTCCCAGGGGAGCTGACACCCTCCCTCACCCGTCTCTGTCTGCGTGATGGGAAGAAGGCTGTTATTTTAGCAGAACATAGGTGGTAGCCTGATAAGTTGGAGAAATGTTGGCTGAGGGAAAGGCTTGCAATGTGTCCAACGCTGTCAAAGATCTAGGAAAGATATGGCCAGTGCAGGTGTGGGCTGGGGTTAACCGGTATTCCTTGAATTTATTAAATCTGGAAAAATACTGGTCGGGTGGTGTGTTGTGATTAGAGCTCTGACCTCTCGGGGAGATAGGGATCTGTCAAGCGCTTAAGGACTAATAAATTCAAGAGCTGCTGCTTCAGTTTAAAGCAATCACGTATAGATTCACCGTCTCCATCAGCTCTGCCAGAAGTGGGGGTGCGGGTGAGCGGGGAAAGGGTGCTGGGCACAACTCCCTGTGCCAGGCAGAAGGTGAGGGCACAGCACAGGGTGGCATTTCCCACTGGAGAAATTGAGGTTTGGGAGGAATAGCAGGTAGGGGACGGGAGGTGCCGAAATGCTCCGGGAGCAGAGCCAAGCTGGGCAAGGGCTCTGCATCATTCCCCAGCAGCGCAGTGGTGCTGGGGGAGCCATAAATGCCACTCGTGTGATCTGCAGTCCCTGATTTATGAACCTCGTCTCCCTTCTGCCAAGCAACTTTCCTTTCTGCTCACGAAAGCAGCCAGCCGCCTGCCAGGGAAGGCAGTGTCCGGATGCTACCGCTCCCAGCGGCTTGGCTCAGGGGACCCTCACACCAAGCATCCCCTCAGCTGGGTCCCGCCTGCCCCTCACTGGGTCCCTGAGCAGCAGGTCTGGCTCGATGCTGCATCCCAGACACATCGTCTGGCTGTGGGGATCGAAGAGTTGCTCCAGTGGGTACCCAGACCAACCCCTCTTGTCCCCAGCCGGGGCAGCTGATCGTCCCCATGCCTCATCCCCGCTGAGGACAAGCCCTCATTACTGCTCATATCCAATCATTTATTATTTATCACACTATTAGCATCCACAAATTCGTGATCAACACCTTGCAGCTCTGTTCTGCACCAAAAGCCAATTGAGGTTGCACCGCAAGGCTATTTCCGACAGAAATCTTCCCGAGCGTCTTTATTCAATGAGGCTGAATGGTATCTGTTCCCGGGGCATTTAATTTGTCCCTGTTTAATAGAGATCATCCTGGGCTCGTTCTTGCTTTCGGGGCTGTTCTTGCTGAGTAACCCTGCCGGATAGGCTGCCTGCGCTCTGCAAACGCTGTCGTGCCTCGGCATGTGCTGAGCGAGTGCAGAGTAATGCAACGGCGAGCTGCAGCGCGGGTGAGAGGGAGCTTCGGGGAGCTGGTGCAGAGGGCACTGCCCTTTGTTTCCCGTAGGCCAGCAAGCAGACACTGACTTGGGTTTCCTTTTCTTTTAAATCTGCGCTCTGAGAGAAGTTGTGATCAATGCCAGGCAGGTGACAGTGGCTGTGATTTCGCTTAAAGAGAGCAAAGGTTTCTCACTGCTGTGGGGACGCAACTGCCCTGCAGCGGCTGCCCAAGTCCCGATGGGACACACCCTGCTGTCAGCAGTGGCATGGGGCTGTTGCAGCTGAAATGTTAGGATGAAGAAGTGAAGTGTATTCCCAAGGCTGTAGCCCCATTCAACCCATTTGGTGGATGAGAAGCTGGCCCTGAGCCGGCCGT
>NW_010241715.1:0-24607 GCF_000690775.1 Eurypyga helias | reverse complement strand
GGCGGGGCGGGGCGGGGTGTGGGCAGGGAACTATACACAACCAATCAAAAAAAAAACAAACATAAAAAACAACACAGCATTAAAAAACCTCTGTTCATGAAAGCTGTCCCTTACATGGTTCACCTAAGGCTTCTGATGATACCTTCAAGCACATAACATGCAAAATGGTTTAACATCACTTCTAAGAATCAAGTGGTGAATTACCACTGCATCTTTTTCATAGCTCCTTTTATGGAATCAGGCGTGGGTGAGCTTTGTTGTTTTAACATGCCGAAGTTGCCTGCAGAGAGAATACTAAGAATGTATCAAGAAAGCATGGAGTGGGTGTTGACTCTTAAAAACAAAAACTGTAATGATTCAGAAGTGCATCCTGAAGCAACGAGACTGCAAAAAGTCCCTGCCCTCACAGCTCTCTGAACTTTAATATCTGAATACAACAGCTTAGCAAAGCAAGCATTGCTGACAATCAGCTCTGCACTCAAAACTCCCTGTTCTAAGTAATCGAAGCTACTTTGTAAAGTACGCAAAATAATCTGTCTGACGGTATCCTTTTAGCTACCATGCCCTATAATTTCTGAGTTAGAAATGGTTGAGTTCATTACAAGTCACTGTGGTTCTATTCCAAAGAAAAAACAAAGAAACAGAAAACCCTCCTACCAAGTCTTCCCAAGCATCAAAGGTGCATCTTTGCTGTAAATAAAAGAAATCTTGCATTCATAGCACTATAGTTTTGTAATAACCTGTTTAATTCTAGTAAAGTCTCTCCTGCATATGCAGAAGGTAAGATTTTCTTAATTGTCTCCAAACTATTACATGTCTTAGTAACTGACACTCACTATTAGTATAGATAAAAGCATAGTGAAGCCCAGTGATGTACAATTCCCACCTATGTGATATGTAAACTGAGAATATTTGGAGTAGTAAATAAACAAAATTATGAATAAAGTGTCAATCCTTTAATAATAAAAAGAATCTTAACTCTGTTCACTCATAGCTTCAGACTGGATTGTTGTCTATATCTTCTCTGTATTCTCAAGTAATTCTTTAACCACACCAAAACGTGTATCAGTTACTTCTGAACGATCTTCTACAGAAGTAAACTAAAATTGGAGCTAGACCAATGCTTACACAACAAATGCAGCTTATTACATTTGTTGCACTCCAAATAAATATTGATTTCAATCTCAGAATGCTATGAAAGGGTTTGCATCAATTACACAGTACATCACAGTCATGATCCAAGTTACCTAATTCCAGCGATGAACACAGCAAATCAATTGTTCACATCCACACACCTTGGTAAGCCAGAGACACCACTGCTTACCTTTATCTGAACTTTTAAATACTGCATTCATTTTGGAGTGGCATTATAAAGCAAAAGGTTTACAATGAAAAAAATGGCAGCTAATCTACAAAAAAACCTGCAGTAATTATAATTACCTCTATTCATGTCATGTGTATTTTAATACATACACAAATGAGTAAAAGAGCCCTTAATGACAACAACATTATGAGGGTAGATTTCCCTTTTGCATTATCTATTTATTCAATACAAAATTATTAGACTATTGTGATAAAGCAGCTAGAGTACAATGGCTTTCCTTTAATCACTAATTAAAATGCTGATTGCCTGTTGAGTGAGACGTGCAGTTATGGTCAAACACCAAGTCCTATTGTGTGATAACAGCATGGGCTGGCCTTACAACTGGGTGGGGTTGAATTACTGCTAAGTAAACAAACCCTCTATAGCTGGAAAACACAATCGCTTCATCTCAATAAAATCCTTAAGTAACTTTTAATTTTACAGCCTTAGACAAGCTAATATTGCAGAGCACGAGAGTTCAGAGATAAAGAGACCTACCAGGCGCTGGAATAAACAAGCAATTACACAGATTATAGAAGAGCAGTACTGGGTCTGTATAAATTAATTTATTCTGTGTACAAGCTGAGGTGGAAATTAATTTCATGGGGCCAAATTCCAAGGACCACTGGGACATTATTGGCTTCATCTATTCAACTTCTTAAGTATACTCAAATTACACCTCTGCAATCCCACTGATAGCAATCCAGTGCCATCAGTGGGGTTTCACAGACATAGTTAGGAGAACCTGAACACTTATATTTCCCTTACATATTTTTTTTCCAACCAGTCACAGACGTGAAAAAAATAAGTCCTATTTGCCTACAGTACTGTATTCTGTGCAAGCATTTAAACTAATACTACAAAAAAAAAAATTCAAAGCACCACAGTTCACATTGGACACTATTTAACACATTACTTGATGCTCCAGACTTAAGTGCTAAACAAGGAAAAAAAATTGCATGCACACAGACACAAGGTATAGAACAAGAGCAATCCAGCAACATGGTACTCGTCCTTTACAAAAAGGATGGAATTATTTTTCAAAAAGAGGGTAAAGTAAATTATTCCTAAATAATCTAACAACTGATTCTAGCATTATTATTTTAGTTATAGGAGCTACTATTGTAGATCCTGAAGTAGCATTGCAGTTTTTGGCACTTTCTAAAATTGGGGGGGTGAAGAAACATTTCTTTTAACTATGGCTTGCTTCTATTCTAAGAAATCAGTTTAACCCATAAAGTTCACATGGCACAGATGAAACAAACGCACCTCATTTTTCATCAGTAAATTCATTCCTTTAAAAGGCTGAGTATCATTGGTTACTAAATTTAGACAACTGCATCACATAAATAAGAACAAATTTGGTTTTTTCCACTTCAACAGGTTTATTCTCTTAACAAGACAAATAGTAATGTACCGTTTAACAAACGAACCTTTTTATCACATTCCAAATAATCACATAAAGTTTGGTGTGTTTTGGTTTGTTGGTTTTCTACGTTTAGGTTGGTTGGTTGGTTGGTTTTTTTTTTAATACATGTTATAAGAAATTATCTGGGCACATTACTGTTATAGTAATATATACTTGCCTACTATTCATAACTTGTAGTTACAATTACAAAAACTTCAAATTAATATTTTTCAATTACTCTTACATGTGCACAATGCCACGAGGGCAGAAAAAATTTTTAGTCTGTAGCTATAAACAGTCTTCCACATCATTTTCCTAGTCTCTTTTCTGTCAGTTGCTTTTCATGTATATACACACATACACATTCAGTCAAATCAACTTCCTCAAAAGAATTACAATATGTGAACAAACAAAAAACCCCTTGACCACTCCGCAACAACTCTTCACTTCCTGCTTCATTTCTCTACCTCACCTGTAAGAATATCTGTCTCACCACTCTACAAGTCATTGACTTCTGCAAGTAAAAAACAGTATCCCCCACCCTTTCAACATTTTCATTGTTTTTTTCTGGAATTTGACTGTAGCAGACAGGAACTGAAATAATTCCTTTATGTTTCTGTTTCAACTGTAGGAATATATTTGGGTTTTTTAATTTTTTTTTCTTCCCTTTTGCTTGAATGGAACCAAACCCAAAATTCTTGCTTTGTTTACATGCAGCTTCTTTTTATATAATTTATATAATAATTCATCTCACAAAAGAGCAACCAAATGTACAAGGGGCACAGGTGCAGGGGGCCCTCCTTCCCTACCAATTCTGTACAGAGAGGTCAGTGAACATGCTACATCTTGCAGACTGTCAGCAATAGACATACAGAAGTGAACGTGTCAGACTCTCTCCCACACCTTATGACTATTATTACCAATTGCAACTATCACTGATGGCACTATACTTCACTTCCTTCTTTGTATGCAAATAAAAACAACTAGGGCTCTTCTTTCACACCTATTGTGTTATGACACCAATGTCAGAAAACTACAACTGATGTAACAGCCAGAATCCAGCCCATAGTGTATAAAAATTGGTCTTTTCCACATCTGAATTTCATGATTCAATAGTCTTGAGCTTTATTTACCTTTTCCAAAGCCTCACATGGTACTAAACCAGAGAACAAATTTATATCTAACAGCAAATATTTGAAATTCAGTCCCAAAGATCTTTATAAACATTCACACTTTCCCAAATCAAAACAGTTCTGTTCCTATTTACTCTAAATAATCTGACTGAGCACAGCACTTCATAAAACAAATACAATGTATCCAAATAGAAATCATATGATAAATATGTTATAGCCAAATAGAAAGGAGCAACAAGTGCTCAGATGCAAGAGCAGCCTTTAGGACTTGATCATCTATCAGCAACACAGAGAACAAGGGAAACAGAAGGATCCTCTAGCATAATTTCCCAAGTCATGTGCCATAATTTGACGAGAAATCTTACAGGCTTTTGTTTTGTGCAAAATAAACTTAAAGACCAAGTCTATGCCAAAACACACCGTTCTAATACATATTCAGTTTACACTTACAAGCTACATTGATGCCACAGCACATACATAAAGGGAATGTGATTCCTGTATTAGCATTATAATGTTAATATGAAGATTGCATACTTGTGAAGTATTATGAGCAGAGTTAGTGTTTATGAGTAGGTTACACATCCATACATTACTTAATGATAACTTTATTGCTGAACAGAGTGCAGATAGAGCAGCAGTGTATTTTCTTTTTATGAAAGGAATGTTTTTAATAAAGTAACTGCAATCCCAAACTGGCTCATTACATGGTCTGGGAAGCATGTCTAAATCAATTCAAGATACTGTTGCCATTACTTTTACCCAAGAGATTTTGTTTGACCTTCTGTGGTATCCAAACATGCTCACATCTAACTCAGAAAAAAGGATGTTCTGGTTTTCTTCCATTCCCTTGTCCTAGCTCAAGCCAACACATGTAACACTTTACCTGTCACATTTAAAGACAGTTATGTCCCTCTCATTAGGAATTTCTGGATTTAAAAAACCCTCAAATTCTTCAACTTTTCCTTTCAAATCAAGGTTTCTAGATCTCACATACTTACTCAAGACTCCTGTTTCACATCTCAGGATGATGATTGAATCCCTGCTTTTCTATTTACATGCCACACTAGCCTCTGTTCAGCTTGTTACCAACTGCCATGACCACAAGATGCCTTTTCTCTCAGATCATCTTCTCATCAAGTATTTAAAAAATTTTGTATCATGAAGCTTAGCACTTCCCTTTAGTGAATTGTATATATTTTATTCCCTCAATTTATCAATATAATTTTGAATTCCATCCCTATGATTTAAAATGCTCACAGACCTTCCCTGCTGCAAGTAGTTCTAGGTAACAACTGCAAACTAAATAAGTACTTCCTGTTCCTTTATCCATGGCATCAGTGAAGACAAATTTTTTTCAGGTCAGATCCTGAAGGCATCCCATCAACTCCCTCTATATTGAAACTGTACTGCTTACTTTAGTACAAGAGTTTGGTACCTAGATTAGGATTCTAGGCTTTGTATCTGATTATGATTTTTCTTCCCTCAATCATCATATATTGAAATATGAAATATGGTAATTTTATCACATTTATCACAGATCTTCTGAAGAAAGAATGTCAACACTAAGATATGTACTAAAAGCTAGAATTTAACTAAAATGTAAGTTAAAATCATGACGTATGACATACCTTGTTTCTCTGCTACCTATAAGGTGTGTTTATCTTACTACTGAAAAAATCAAGTAGGTTTGACATGTTCTTAAAGAAGTTATGGTGACTGTTATATCCGTCTTCCAGATGTTACCTTTCAGATGCTTATGAGCAATGTTTGTTTCTCCCAAGAACTGTAGTGTGCTGACTGGTCTATTGTTGCCTGGGTCAGTAAGGCAACATCCCTGAAGTTTTAGGTCACTGAAGAGCTTGTGTTTAGTTAAACTGGACTTGTGTTAAACTTCCTTTCTTTGTACAAGTAAAGTTAGTGTTTCAGCCCTTGTGAATGTCTCACTAAAGAAGTGTCCAGGCCTTCACATCACTTCACCATTCACCTCCTTCCTACAGAAAGCTACCTACCATTTCTCTGAGTTTACTACACTTCCTTAAAGCTTTACCATCTTTAATCATGGAATACATTACATCTTCTGAAAGAAGCACAAACTCATATGGACATGTTGAGATGTTTGTGAATATTTACTTGGAAGGAAGGAAGGACAGAAGAATAACAAATATGCAGAAGTTCTTCTGAAGGTAAAATATCTGAGAAAGTGCTCAAAATAGGTTATCTTTATCCATGATGGCCTTATCCACGATGGCATTGTGGAGATGTGGTGGGATGGCTCCCATGACTGGAGTGTCAGAGTGGAAGGATACAGGCTCTTTAGGAAGGACAGGCAGGAGAGACATGGAGAGGGTGTTGCTTTCTACATCAGAGACCAGCTGGAGTGTGTGGAACTCCATCGGAGGATGGATAAGGAGCTGACTGAGAGCTTATGGGTCAGGATTAAAGGGAGGGGACAGGGAGAGGATACTGCAGTAGGATTTTGCTACATGCCACCTGTCCAGGACAAGTGAGTGGATGAGGCCACCTACAGACAGATAGGAGCAGTCTCATGTTCACCAACTCTGGTCCTCATGGGGGACTTCAACAACCCCAATATCTCTTGAAGGGACAACACGGCAGAGCACAAGCAAACCAGGAGGTTCCTGGAATGCAACTTCCTTATCCAAATGACAACTTCCTTGACAACTTCCTTATCCAAGTGACAGAGAAGCCAAGAAGGAGGAGTGCCATGCTGGACCTTGTTCTCACCAACAGGGAGGGGTTGGTGGGGAATGTGAAGCTCAAGGGCAGCCGTGGCTGCAGTGACCATGAAATGGCAGAGTTTGTGATCCTTATGGAAATGAGACGGGTGCACAGAAAACTCACAACCCTGGACTTCAGGAGAACAGACTTTAGCCTCCTCAGGGAACTGATTGGCAGAGTTACATGGGATGAAGCCCTGGAGGGAAGAGGGGCCCAAGAAAGCTGGTTAGTATTCAAGGATCTTCTCCTCCAAGCTCAGGAGCTGTGCATCCCAGTGAAGAGGAAGATGAATAAAAACACCAGGAGGCCTATGTAGATCAACAACCACCTTCTGGACAAACTGAAGCAAAAAAGGAAGCCTACAGTGGATGAAAGCAGGGACAGGTATCCTGGGAGAATTACAGAGAAATTTTCCAAGTAAGGGATCAGGTTAGGAAAGCTAAAGCCCTGATAGAATTAAACCTGGCCAGAAACATCTAGTGCAACAAGAAGGGCTTCTATAGGTACATAGAGGACAAAAGGAAGATCAGGGAAAATGTGGGCCCTATCTGGAAGGGAACAAGAGAACTGAAGAAGACCAAGGTGCTCAATGATTCTTTTTCACTTGGTCTTCACTGGCAAGGCTGCAAGCCTTACTGCCTGAGTTGCAGAAGGCAAGGGCAGGAACTGGGAGAATGGAGAGCCGTCCATGGTTAGAGAGGATCAGGTTCGGGAGCAGCTAAGGAACCTGAAGGTTCAGAAGTCCATGGGACCTGATGAAGTACGTCCAGGTCTCGTGAAAGAAGTAGTGGATGAGGTTGCTAAACCTCTATCCATCATATCTGAGAAATTGTGGTTGTCTAGTTAAGTTCCCACTGACTGGAAAAGTGGAAACATAACCCCATCTTTAAAAAGGGAAAAAAGGATGATCCAGGGTACTACAGGCCAGTCAGTCTCACCTCTGTGCCTGGCAAGATCATGGAGCAGATCCTCCTGGAAACTATGCTAAGGCACATGGAAAATGAGGAAGTGATTAGTGACAGCCAACATGGCTTCACCAAGGGCAGATGCTCTAGAAAATTGGTTTCCTGACAGAATTATGTAAGAAAACAGATAATAGCTTTGCTGAATGCAGAGATTATAACCACTAGCATTTGGGATACCCAATTTTAAAAGTTGTATCAATTCAATCAGGTAATAAAACCCAACCATGAAAGCAACTGATAGAGCTTACATTTCACATCCAAAGTAGTCTCACAAAGAGCACCTCCCAAACCAGTAAGAAATGAAATTTATCTAAAATGTGATTGAAACTTTTGAATAGCTAATATGTTTGGGGAAGTGTTTACAGATAATTCATGGCAATAGTATCTGTTATTAATTAGTATTTGTTATTTATTGCCCATTAGCTACAAATAAATTACCTGGTTCATAGTAATACATTGTGTCATATGTCAGTTGCACACTAGATTGGATGGAGCACATTAGTGTGCAAACTTGTGAGATGTCTAAAATAAAAGTTTGGCAAAAGCTTCCATTTAGTAACATTCTAAGTGTTGACAAATTATAAGACCAGTCAATTTTAACAGAAAAGTATGGATGAGACAGGCAGAGTCAATATAGCAAAGACTGATAGTATACATTGCAAATAATAACTGAAACTAAATGCCTCCCAGAGCTGTGGTTGTACCAGCAGTCCAGGAGGCAAGAGATTTTTGCACCATCTTTTTCAGGAGTAAGCTGGCCTGATCTGCTTATCAGTGGACGGAAGGCAGAGGCATGCCCCGCCAGCCTGCAGACCCCTCCATCTCTGTGTTTTCATTTAGTTTCAACTTACAGCAAGCTCTGCATCTGGCACACCTCTTCATTGTGCCAGAGTTCTCCAGCAAAACCTCACAACTAGGAAAGTTCTAAAGTCAGTTTAGACCTCCACCTGTTACTACTGCTTGTACTGTATTTAAGTAAAAATAATTTTATTAAAACTTTTTAGTTTCAAGAAATAAAATGTATGTTTTGCTTATCTTCTCATAGGATTTCAGTTTTAACTAAATATTAATGTATCATGATGCTACATAATTGCTTTTTTTATTAGAAATAAACTTTAAAGCTTAAAAAGCATTAATATATTCCAAATTACTTAAATATTAGCCTTTTCATAACTTTAGCTAGTTTCCTCTAAGCAAAACACACTATAGAAAGAAAGAACACTGTCATGTCTTTCCAGCAAAATGGAAAATCCTTTCTTTAAAGTCAGGACATCGTTAAAGTGTGCAAGACTAGTCAGGTTACTTGCCCACATTAGAAATTAAGTATGTGAAGATGCATGTTTCTTTTAGGGAAGAAACACTAAGCTGGAACAACATTTTTTCGTGCCAGAAGAAAGTAAATCTTTAAAATATTGGTTACATTGCAAATGCCACTCTGGACTACACACACAAAATACACAGATCTCTGGTAACCAGATTAAAGGCCAAGGTCACAGCTTTATTGAAATACAATAACTCACGCTACAATATTATCTGACAGCCGATAGTCCTTGCAGTAGTAAATAATGAAAGCCCAAGGCAAAACACCACATACACTGGACACCAAAGAAATTCAATCCAACCCTGATGTCAAACTCCTATCTACCTACACTTATGAGACTTGAACTCTTTTGTTTTGAGATACTAAAGATGGGGTAATACCTCTGGATGGCAATAAAACTTTCCTCTGCAGTAACTCTTCCTCTCCTGTCTTCTTACTGCACATATACAAAATAATTGGTGAAAGAAGGCTTCAACCAAAAGAAACCCATTTCAATTTAATGGGTATAAATTGAAATCAGGGAGGTTTAGATTAGATATCAGGAAGAAATTCTTCACAGAGAGGGTGGTGAGGCACTGGAACAGGTTGCCCAGAGATGTTGTGGATGCCCCATCCCTGGATGTCTTCAAGGCCAGGCTGGAGAGCAGGCTGTTTAGGTTGTTAAAGCCCACATGGCAGGGGGGTTGGAACTAGATGATCTTTAAGGTCCCTTCCAACCCTAACCATTCTATGATTCTAAAAAAAAAAAAAAGGGAAAACCAGAAAAATCAAGAGTATTTGACCGTTCTCAACCAAATCTATACAGAGTACTGAATTCCTAGCATCCTTTCAAAGGTGTTCAAGTAATTATGCAACGTCAGATAAGGGTAAATTACTTATTAACTTGATTCAATTAATATATAATGTGTGTGCATAATTTGTCATTGGAACTACCTATAAGTTTATATATGCGCTAAGATACCTTGCTGAAGAAAATAACTTTGCTACTTGCTAATTTCTAACCTATTGCATCTGTATATATCTTGAGTCAGCTTCACAAAATTCTTTATTAATATTATACAATAAGAAGTCAATATTAAACTCCTGAACTTCAAGAGATATAGATCCCTTTTAATATGAATCAAAAAAGGATTCGTTCCCCACATCAAGTTGTTGCCTGCTCAGCACAATACTTAAAATCAAGTCCACCAATGATGTTACCCTACCTCCCAAGAGTATCGTTCTGGAAGGAAAGGAAGCATTTTTAGCCTTTCTTCTAAAATATAACTTGTATTCTAAAATTTTTATTAGTTTTGTAACTAAATAAGAAGCAGAAGGAAAGAAAATTAAAAAAAAAAAAAATAGTTATGTCCTCAGGCAGTAACAGTAGGAAGAGCTGATCTTGCCTGCAATTCATATTTGCTTGAACAAGATACTAACAAAATTTTGCTATGTATCATGGGCTTTGTTTGTCCACAGACAGGTGAACGTGGCAATGCTTCAGTCCAAACATACAAAATGGGATGGGAAAACATGAAATCCCCAACTAGAAGGAACAGTCACTAAATCCTTATTAAAATGTCCAAGTATATGGTTCAGTGCAACTGGCACAACTGATGATTTAAGTGGGACCTTACAGGCTTCAACTACATACCATCGTCTAGTAAAATACATAAGCAAATAAAAGACTGGTCATTTTGTCACACATTGGTAATAAATAGGTTTTTTCCTCTACATAAAAAATAATGGCTCATGTCAATAAACACATTTGCAGTCCCACAGAAAACCCGCATAGCTCCTACTCTTCTTCAGGAAGACCTACAACCTAATACAATGTTATTAGCATTTGAAAAGCAAATCACCCTAAATTCTCTGAAAACGGTCAGCTGTAATCTGCTGATATAACAAGGCCATAGGGTTCAGAAGGAAAGCACAGGAGAAAAATGTTTCACTACTTTGAGTTACATAGTCTCCTTCACATTAACCCTTGCACCAAGACCCAAAGGCTACATGAAAAGCAACAGGTTGCACTAGATTTCAACTGTTTCTCCCTTCTGGGCAAGAGCTACATTTAAATCCATTATGTCTCTGGAGTCTGAAACCTCTAACTGAATGCTCAGCCAAAAAAGGTGATAGAACAAAGTGCCTACTAATCAACTCAAATCATCCAAGAAGTGAGGCTTTTCTAATGTTATGGTAATTAACTCTAGGGATTGGCCACTGTGCTGCCAGACTACTGCTTGCTCTGAGGAGGCAGATTAAACACACTCCTTCATATGCTTAACTCCCTGTTCCTACAGGTTTTGGAGCAGCATCTTAGTTCCCTGGAACCAGAAACTCTGAGGTAGCATCAATGGCTAGACAGGCCCCTGGAAGTTAAGTTCAGCACCTGACCAACAGTCTGCCTAGGATAGCATGAGAAACGTACTCATCAATTCCTGTCATCTAACTAAAAAAAAGAAGTGATTTGATGCAAATATACCACTCAGCTGGAGAACTTAGCATCATTCTTATACCCCATGATAGTTATTTGGCTGTAGGTAATTGCTGGAGGTCCTGGGTTAACAAATGAGAAAAGGGCATAGTCTCATCCTACAACTGTGATCACTCTCAATACTGGCAATCCAAAGAGCTAAAGAAATATTATGATCAAAATACACAGTTGGCAAATGTGAAGTGGCACCTTAGCCCCGTATCATCTTTAAGTAATCCAGGTTGTATATACTCCATTTTCACTGTCCAATTCTTTCCACTCAATAAGGCAAACTTCCACCTAGCCAATTCTAATTAACAAAATAATAATAATACTAAAAAAATAATCTGAGAACAAGTTAAAAAAAAATACTCAAAGACTCAGAGAACAGTAAGACAATTGTTCAAGACCAACTCTCAGGATGCTTCAGGAAAAAGCACTCCCCAGCCAGTGAATGCTTGCCTCAGATTATGAAAAGAGTATGGTGTTTTCTGCACCTTACATACAGGCCACCTTGTAAATGTGCTATTTATATTGCCGTGACCCAAGAAGCTGGGGCCTTTGTGGAAGAAGAGTGATGCAAGAAGTCCTAACATCACTTACAACTGTGTGTGTACGTTTACCAGCAGCTCCAGATTTGCTCTGAGAACTTCAGCTACATGCCAGACACAGGACAAGGCTACCCTTGCAGCTCTATCAACTACAGCTGAAGCTGTGCTGCACATAGTTGATCAAAAAGTGTGACTTTCCAGGATGCCAGCTCATTTCTGCTGTTATTTTTTAAATATTCAAAAAATGCTGAAGCTCATTTTTCTGGATCTGTGCATGGCACTCAATTACCCATGCTTTTTCCTTTCCTGCTGGTGGCTCTCCAGCTCTTAGCATTTACTGTCACTGGCAAACCTCATTTAAACTTTGTAGCATGTGTACAGACTCTTTTACAAGCTGCTGCCACCTTCTTCAGGCTAGCTACTGCAGTGTCATAAAGGTCACTAAGGCCAGGATGGTCACCAGGATCAATTTTCCCTTCACAGAGATGCAAGCAAGAAGAAGGGAGGTGGTGAGAAACCAAGGGCAGGTGTGCTGTTGCTGCAGTCTTAGCATTGGCAGCACCTACAGGGTCATAGCAGTCGATTCCCATGAAGATGGGGAACCTTGGTTTTGGCTAAAGTGCTGTGCCTTTAAAACAGGCGGCAGAGTGTAATGGAAAATTTCTGGTTTAGTCTGTTTCTGGTATGAGGAATAACCCTTCAATCTTTCTTCAACTGCTATGAGGCTTACACAGAGGAAATCCTACTTGGATTTCTTTTAAACCAGAATATTTTTGGGAAAGAGCTCATGATAATGTTATATTCTTTTCTGAAAGCTTAATTTAGACAGCTACCAGCAGATCCCTTCATGGACACAGCAAAATCTTAAACTCTCTCTATTTGACTGTGCTTGCCTAAGGCATTAAATTCAATCCACCATGTCGCACCTCAGTAACTCGACACAGACTAGGAAATTCTTACAGTCAGATTCCCCAAGGGATTTGTTAAGTTTCACATACATTTAGTTGTGCAGTTGGCCTGTTCAAATTGATAAACTTGTTGCTCAGTGCTTTCTGCTGCAAATTTTATCACTAGGAAAAATAAATACTGGAGTGGGGGAAGGAAGGCTAGTATGTTTCAGTAATAACCTTTTTTTTTTTTAATAATTACACATGCATTATCATTCCTATCTCTTCCTGAGAAGCATTTATTTTACAGAAGAGACAGGCAGATACTCTGGTGATGGGCACATTAAAAATGCCACAGATAGACAAGATGAATGTCATTATCATCTGAAAATATGAATAGAGCAGACAGATACCAAAATACTATTCAATCCTATCAAACCCTAAGAATATCCTGTGTATTCGAACAATACATATATATAATATGCAGGTTACTAATAAAGACTTCAGTCTGGAAAAGCACTTAAACATTCTTATTTTTTAGTAGGTGAGCAGTGCAATAAGTCAATGAACTTATTTACTGGATCAGAGTTAAAGCATATGTCTAAGTATTTTGTTGGTTGAAGGCTAATATGACCCACGTCATTAGATTACTTTTAAAATGTTACACTATAAACATCAGTATGACATGTTATTACAGAGTAAAAGTGACTTTCCCCTTCCCTCAACTGATGGTTATCAGTATAAGAATTACTAACCTATGGTGTATGGCACAAAGCAAGCGAGTTCAACCCAGTATCTACAACAGCTTTTCTCAGTGTTGGCAGAAGACAAAAGAGAGCAGAAAAGCAGCAAGAAAGGGAGGCTGAAGCAGTAAGGTGTGGCGTCTTTTCCAGAAAGGTAACGTTATGGAACTACAGCAAGCAGAAAGCCTATGGTGCTGGCAAAGAAAATAATGCATGGTTGCAGCATCAAAGAGAAGCAAGATATGACGTGTATTTTCATCAGTCTTTAGCACACACAAATTAAGACTTTCTTTGTATCCTGCAGAGCTCTGCAATTACTTGTCATTACTTGCGTGAGATAGAAAGCATTTAGTCCTCGGTGTGTGGCATAGATAGCATGTTAACATACCAGACTGCTCTTCCAGCTAGAGTCATGTATTTTGATGACAAACCAAAAAGAAGCAATTACTTTCTCCATCTTTCCTCAAATGCCTTTGTTATAAAACACAAAAAAGCTTATTATCCATCCCTGCACCTAAACTGCACAAGAATTTCCAGTGATGAGATGAATTTACAAAGATGATGTATTGCAGTAACAAGGACAGAGCCACATAAACAAGTATCTTAGCTTCATAGTTCTGCAAGGATCAGCATTCTGCAGTTTGTATGATTGTCTAACAGTGTCAGGCTTACAACCACAATGTGGCTGTGCTTATGGCATATCATAAGGCTGAAGATTTAGAACTTCAGAACTGGGAATCACTGTTTTCTCTAAAGAAATTCAGAATTTCATCATAGGCTTCTTTTTAACAATATCAAAACATCAAGCTCATTTTGCAGTATGCAATCTGAATTTCTTTAACAGCTAAAATAATATCAACATAAATATATACATATATTTTCAAAAAGAGGACAAAGATCACCAGAGTTAAAGACTTAATATAGCTATGACAAATATACATATATTAATTCTATATATATTATAATAGGTTTTATATATATATATAACAGGTAATTCTGGACACAAACCCTAGAAGGTCAAGTGTTTAAAAAAAAAAAAAAATCAGGATCCAGGAAGTATGTACATACAGTTTCATCACAAGTTCTGAAGGATAGATTACTTAAGGAGCAGGACATGCAAATTTATATTTAGGCGCAATAGCATATGGCAATCTTGTTTTCAGATGCAGTTATAATACCTGTGGCAATACACAAAAATCACGTAACTGCAGTCTAGAATCAGGCCTATCTCAGAAAAAAGAAAAATACAAAAAAAACCCCAAAACCCACACCACCACACAAACAACAAAAACACAAACACAAACCCACAACAAAACCCATTTAAAAAAAAAAAACCAAACCACAAGCCGACACCAAAACACTCCACTGCTGGTTTTGGGCTCGCATTCCCCGCTTTTTTAACTCAGGAGGAAGGTGCCTTAGTAAGCAGACCAGGTTACAGCAGCTTTCATTCACATTACCAGCACTGTATCTTCAGCTGACTCAGTGATTAGAACTTCACAGGCAATGAATATCTGAAGTTAGGGCACCTACACTTTCTTCACACTTGAATGTAATGATTGTCAGCTTGCAAAAGAGATTCTGTACTAAAGGGAAATTTGTTCTTGATGGAGTGCAAAGAGCCAAACAACAGCCCATCTGCAGTAACCTATCTTTTGTAACTACACTATTGTATGCTGTGCAACAAAGGTTTTATACCTAGTCAATTACATATTTATTTTTCACTGGGGAAACATAATTAAAAAAAAAACCACACCAACTTTTTTCCCCCAACTTGCTGCATTTCAAGATGCCAAGCTCCTTTTACAGTTATAAATGACTGATAAAAGGAAGAAACTTCTAAACATCTTTTTGGAATTACTTATTTCTCCTAATTTCACATTAAAGAAATATTTCCTTTATTTTACCTGAAAGAATGAATGCATTGATAACTGCATTGCCATCTAATATGAAACTTTTCTTCAAAAACTTGTATAAAACATTATTTGCAAGGATATTTTTTTTTTCCTATGGACCCATTGTTCAGCTTCTCTTTCAAATATCTGGATAGACTTATCAAGTAATCTAATGGTGATAGCTTAGTTATACACTACACTTGAGAGATAAAGAAGATATTCCTAAAAAAATTTAGTTGTTATTTATGCAATTTATAAATTATTCTCTTCAGCTGAATATGAGCCACCTTTGTGCGGGCAGAATGGGCTCTTCTACCAATATGCACACAATGACTGAGCAACCATGTAAAATGTGCTTCACACACTTAGAAGACAAACCATGGAAGGTCTCCTCTAAAGAATAATACAGCACTTACTTAATCTATTCAATCAAGCTATCTATGTCTTATTTCAAGACAGGCATAGCTTATTGCTAAACTGAAAGTTTCTGTACTGCCCTAGTAAGAAGTAGTTGATCCTCCTGTCTGAGAATGTTACAGTTCTCAGTTGGTTCGCTATATTTAGTTATAATTAGTTCTTCAGTGATCCTTCACTTCTTTCACAATGAGGCAAGCATCAACCAGACGAATAGCATCTATACTACTTCTAAAGAGCTATGATCAAGTACAAGCCTTCATAAGCAGGATTTTGAGTAAAGGTATATTTCATTTCATCATAGTGAAATCCTGGATTACTGATAGCCAATGAAAAAGATTGACAGCAAGTCAATCTAGAAATTAAATAATTCCTGCTATTTATGGCCCAGCCCTGCAGTTATTATCACTAGTCATTATTAGCATCACACTACAGTTCAGGTAGTATAGTGATACATATAAGAATATATGTATATACATAAACCAACACAGCATAAAGTGGCCTGAAATCAGCAGATCTCCCTCCTACACATTTTAAGATGTACTAAGAAAATACAGAAATGAAATACCAGAATAAAAGTAGGTGTCACGCAGGAATTACCAAATTTATTTTTTTTAAAGTGTGCAGAGCAGGTGTATGCATCATTTCCCTCCTGCTGCTTGGCCCACCTGCTGTCTGCCTGGTGGCGCTATCCTCACTACGAAAAGCTAAAACTAACAATATAAATTTTTTTCTTCCTTTGTTTACCTCAAGTACATTCTAGGTATCTCCCCAAATAATTATATGACTGTATCAAATGCAATTTCATTATTCATACAGATGATGGTAAAAAAGAAAACAGAAAACAAAACTCTCCTATCTGAAACATGCTGTTGTGCAGATGCGACTTGCTGCAGAGTCCATACAGAGCACACTATGTCCCCTTCCTCTGTTTCGCTTCTCATGCACTGCGATGTTTCTTGTGCTGCAAGATGCAAAAATGGGTGGGTGGTGTCTCATTTGATGTGAGACATTGTATGGATCCATTGAATCCAAGTGTAGAAGGGCTGACAACTGCAACAATAAAAATCGCATGAGATGCATAATAAAAATAATAAAATAGTAATGCGAACAACAAATTTAAAGGTATGTCTTCTTGGTTCTGAGTCTGTAAGGATTTCAGAGTCTCGTAAAAGAAATACACAAGCATGGGATGCTAGGGGATTTCAAGGAAAACATAAGACTCATTAACTCATAATTAGATGAGAGCAGGTGATATTGTAGCAACCCTTATCGTCCCATTCCTTCTGTACTGTTCCATAAGGTTTATAAAAATACACATGCTTTTCCCACAAATGTTTACCCTACAGAACTGAGCAAACCTACAAGGAAACTTGCATTTCTGAAAAAAATCTGTAATTCCCTGGTTCTCTTCAGTGGACAGTTTTGCCATTACTCAGGTTGTTAAGATACCTGGGTTCAGCTCTGCCCCGTTCACTTGGGCTCCTACTCTGTGGGTGCTGAGTGAGCCACGAGGGGATGCAAGTGCCTACCTGCAGCCTACTGCTTTGACAGCCTTGCTTGCTCTCCTTCAAGCTAACACGGCCACTTTGGGGACTTGCTCTCAATTTTCTGCTTAGGTTACAGACTCTTTAGTGGGTTTAGTTTATTAAACAGAAATCTAAATTTAAGAGGAATCATATAGCCAACCCTAAAACCTAGATGACACCTGCAGCATATGGTCAGTACCCACGTGACACAGCTGCAGTGCAAGAAAATCTCACTGATGACAGGGACTGGCAGCTCCCCCAGCTTCCAGTCTTCCATGCCTCCAGTGAAGGATATGGCTGACATCTGTATTTGTGAAATTCCTGCCACCACACGCTCTCAAGGCCAGGGTTTGGACCTCTAATCTGCCCTACAAATTCATGTAGAATTTCACAGCAATGCACCAATGGTTTCCTATGGAAACAGTTATTATCTGATCATGTAAACTTAAGTTTTCCTTCTCACCTATGAACTGAATTGCACCTTAAGCCTCCTTTTCCCCACAATAAGCAAAGAGATTCCTTCATCCGTAATGAGTTATTATTCATTAACACTACAAGCAGTAATTAAATTTTCATGATTCTCATGACAATGAGGCCCCTACATTTATAGCATACAATTCTTAATTCAAAACAACCACTAGTATCACTACTGTTTATTATGTATACTTTGTTTAGAAGATATTTGCTTAAGCTTTACCTTTTTCTTTTGCTATTTTTAACACTCTTCCAATTCTTTCTTTGACTGTCCCAAGTGATGATGAAAATTACAGTATGCTGAAGAATAATGTAAAGGCTAGTGTCCAGGCAATAATATATTTGTTATTGCTCAAGAAAAATAAACACTTTTATAAATGCATGAGTTGTGAGAATAATTAGCTTTTGTTATTAATACTATATGAAAAATAAGTTTAAGTCAGACAAAATAAAACCTAACAACTGACAATGAAAAAAACCTGAGATTTTTTACAAAAAGGTAAATACATTTACATCTTTTTCCTATCCATCACAAGAATGTAACTTTTCTATATGTATGTATTTTTATGGTGTGATTCCAAATGTTTCAGTCCTTACCTGTGGCTACCTGCATTCTATCACACAACAAAACAGCATTTTTCTTTATTTTACTGTGCTGTTACACACAGCATAATTTTATTATTTTAAAGAAAATATTTCTAGAAAGTCAAATAAATTAATGTTTCTTAAAGATAAATGTTTCCAAAAACATGATCTGCTCTGTTTTCTTCCTTAACTGGCCGCCTGTTCAGCATTCATTTTAAATGTAATGTTATTTCAGTCAACCAATACTTTTCTGCATGTGGAATAGTGTGGAACATTCCTTTATTCTGATGTCATGCAGAAAGCATTTTTCTCAGAATACATCTTTTGTAGTTGTAACCAAAAGGCAAAAGAAAGTGGAGATCTCAAAGGGCGGGGGGTGGGGATGAATGGCTTAAACTCCTAATTCCTGTCACTTCTAAAACTGTGTCAAAACTACACATATTTTTGGCAATGACCTCTTAAAATAGTTGCTTATAAACAAGCACTTCTTTGCCATTTCCAAGGTATCATACTTATTTTTACAGGTTTTGACTGAAAATTCCTTGCATTATGGACTGTATCACAGGGAAGTTCGCTATAGTTTCATGAAAGACGTTTTCATTTCTGACTGGCATCTTCTCAATAGCAGGGGGCCTAGGCACTCCACTCTCTTCCAGGCAAACCTTTCTGCTCTGAAACAGTACAGCATTCATAACTTACTTTCAGCACTGCAGGGCAGCTACACAGAAAAGCTCCTCCAACTTAACAGGTTACATCACAGAGAAGTCCACTCTTTGGCCAAGGTGTAAAACATAAAGGCACCCCTCATTCACTTCTGCACCTTACAAAAATGAAATCTTATCTACCCTGAATACCTGCATTTCCACGCTACAGTCTGGTCGAGGTTAGAATACTGCACTGTTACCAAATGTACATTTCAGTGTGGTTATTATGTATCATCACTCCCAATTAAACACAGGAAATGGAAAAATCAACTACAGAAGAAAGGAAACCTGAAAAGTGCTTAGCAGAATAAATATATGCACTGGCAGTAACTTCTGTCTCTGCAAATATTCTGAATTCTCACTGTTTGAAACTGTACTTTATACAGAATGTAAGTCTATCTTAACTACTTAAGCTATCTCACAGGTGTGGATATAAAGGGATAAATGCATAATAAGGAAAGATTGCTTAAAAGTATCATCAGCATGCTTCAGGAACAAGAACTCCTCTTAAGAGAAGCAAAGCTTGGGAGTTATCCCAAGATATTTGATGAAACAATCATTAATAAAAATTTATATCATAATATGCTAGACTACCAGAGCATTCCACCAAAATCCCATATTTTTATATATGAAATTATATTATGTTACACAAAAATAATTTTGAAAATATTGGAAAGTTTTTAAAAAATTACTGGAAATATATTTTAGATCATTCCACCCACTAAAAAAAAAAAAAAGCCTCTAAATGTAAATTTTTCTTTTCCCTTAAAATATTTAAATATTTAAATTAGCAGTAGTAGTATTAAATCTTTTGAATCTAGCACTGAAGAGCTTCAAGACATTGAACTTTAGAATTGTGCCATCTTTCTGTACAGAAGAGCTATAATTAGCCAAAGGCTTGTTCTTGCCATACTGGGTGTCAGAAAATTTTAACTCTGGGAGATACAAAAAAAAAAGGATTGTTATATTTGGGGGAAATAAGTCAAGAAAACACTTTGTAAGTATTTTTAAAAATGTCATTTGTTTTAAAGACGGTTACATACTCGGAACACTAAACCCATCCTTAACAAAGACGTCATTGGACCAGAGAAAGTGTCAAATGTTATCAGCTTAGAAATATATACTACCTATGCATAAGTAACGTAGCCTGTTTAAACTGCGAAGTTCCAGCTGTTGTCACAATTGCAAGTAACAACATATAATGTATATTAAATTCAGTGTTCTGTCAATATAGAAATAGAGGCACTTTCAGGTTGAGCATGTTACTGGATGTTATTATTGGACCAAGATGTTTATTGTACAGACATACCTATAATAAAATAATACACAGAACATAAGGATGTCACTGTACCACACAAGCACATTTTTTTCCTTCATACCTACTAATTAGTACACTGACTGCAACATATTCTGCCAAAAAATACCATGTTTCAAGCAGAAAAATGCCATATAGTTCTCAAAAACCTGCTAAGTTTGCCTGGGAGAGGGTTTTATTGTTGGTGGTGGTTTGGTTTTTCCTTGGTTTTGTTTTTTGATTATTTGGGCACCCAGATACCATATACTACAGTCATATTAGAATCCTGCAGGTTAAACAGAAATGTTTACTCTGAAGAAACTACAAGCAGTAACAATGGATAGAAACACTTAGAGTGATGAGAACTGGGAGATTGAACAGGCACTGTGAACCTTCATTCTTTCCACAGAAATTAAAACAGAAAAAACCTAGTATCTATTATATTTTCTGTAGCAATACCTCTGGAGCATGTTCTGCCAGAAGGTAGGACTTGGGACACCCTTAGCTTTCCATGTGTAATTTGGAACTGGGATCCAAGTCTTGTTCTGTGGAAAGAAGGGAAACCTGCTCCCAGCAAATCATTAACAGTATACCAAGGTGTATCTATTACTTCAATCCACTTTTCCAAACACATTAAAGGCAGGAAGAGATGCAACTGCTACCACCACTTAAAAGGAAAAATATTAAGACATTTCTTTAACTAGGGTACCACTTTATTACATTCTGTGAGAAAAATCATAATTGCTTTAATGGGAATTTTTTTTTCCTACTTTTGATTTATCTTTTACAGAGTGAGCACAGCTATAGGAGAGTACACTGCATTCTATTCTGGCTCATGCAACGGCAGGATTGGTAGGTAAGCTCCAGCTGTGGAATCCTTATTGTTAGCAATCAATGAACCAGAAAGAACATAGCTAGACTTTCAAATTCTAGGCTGAGCTTGTGGCACTGGCAGCCAAAAAAAGCACCCTTCCACTTACTCCTTTTCCCCTATGACTCTACAAAATAAGTTATCCCAGGAAAGACAATCAACTGCTTTATGATAAGACATTTTTTAAAAAAAGTCTTTGCTTTAAGAAAGCAACAACAGCATACACTGAATGCAACTTGTTAGCCTGTTGTCCACAAATAGTGTGCTATATGCTTATTAAAGAGCATTAAAGTATGAAAGGGAAAAAAGTGGGACTGCCTTTGAAATAAATAATGTTAAAATACTTCATAGAAGCATTCCAAAACAAAGGGGTTTAAACATGAAAATAATATAAGATTATCAGCTGCGGGCGATTGCTGAACAGATGCAGGCTAAACGGGGCAGGGTTTCTCCATGCTTCTTAACCATAGTTTTCGGTTGCTGTGGAGGAAAGAAGTCCAAAGGAAATAAAAGAAAACAAACAAACAAAGAATAGACTGTTCTCTCTTCCAGCCATTCAGCCTTCCTAAAATTATCATTTCCCCTGAAAATATAAATGCATTGTGTAATACAGACATTTAATAATAGAAGGGAGTACACAGTACCATGAAAATTAAGCAGTAAGCTTCTGTATTTTTGCTAATTTATAATTTTTATATAATTTATACATTTTGCTAAGATATACTAGATATAATTTTAAGTGTTACAACTCACTAGAATGCACTAGTACTATACACAAAAGACAACAAGTGTGTAAAGGAAAAAAAGACTGCCAGACAAACATGACATGAAAAATACTGCAGAACAACTGTCATGCCCAGTGGAAAGACAATGCTGCAAAGTAAGTTTAATTCACTCACCGGTTAAAAAAAAAAAAAATCATAAATTATGAACTATGTTTTTTTATTTCATGAAGTCTCTGGCATAAGCTCAATAAGAGCAGTTGTCCTCAGCCTTAATTCCTTGTAGCCACTTAAATATCAGTAACACTTAACAGTACAAATTTTCCTTTAACTTCTTCTACAACTAGTCACCCCTACAGTTTATCATTTTTCCTATTTATTACTTATCTACCAAAAGCAAAAATCCAATGTCACTCATAATATTTTGAAAGAGATGCAGCTTCACAAATTATAGGAATCTTGGAGCATCCAAAATTGAATGTATTTTTTCAAAATCACTTTAAATTTCAGCTATGGACTGTAGCTAGGCTGGATAGCCGAAAGGTAATGTGCTCTGTATTACCATGCCACATATCGGGGTAAAATTTACAGCCTCTCTATAGTTTCCCAAGCTGGAACAATCTGGGGTGAGACTAGTACCTCTTGTTATCATGCAGACACCACTTCAGACGATTAAGGAGCAGCACTGATAGACTCTGAAGAAAATCCCATCCTCCTCAGCAAGGAGGCTGTGTCTTTGAGCATAGCAAGAGGTTAAAAACAGGGTTGAAATGGAGTATATCCTCAGGGCTCCATCAGGGACATGAAAGACAACCCAAGAAGGTACATATATGACAACAAAGACATCAAATAATTTTAACAGAAGAGCTGTCTTCTACCTCTACAAGTTTCGTGGGCACTTTCAGATGCATACCGTATCTTTTTCCCCTTTCATCACAAGGTATTTTTGTATTGCTCCTACACGCTATGAAACAGCTGCTACATTTCAATCTAGATGGCTGAATTACAATGGTGGATGAGGTTATTCCCATGTAAAGGATCGATTATCAGGACCTTCTGCACCCAGTGAAAAACAGAAACTACTTGTAAGAGAGCATGTGCAGAAAGAAAATAGCTGGGTTCAAATGTTACTACTCAATCCTCACACCTTCAGCCCTGAAACCTCACAATATCTTGTGCACTCCACCATGGAAGGACATTCAAAATTTAATTTACATTTAGGAATGAAGGGTTCTGTTTCCCTATTCCAGGATACTATGTAAATATTCGAATTATTCTTATTGCAATGATAAATAATTTCTGTAGGTAAATGTGTGATTCAAAGCCAGTCCAAATTGAGGAGAAAATTTCATAGACTTTTTGCCTGTTTTCTAAGAGAAGCAAAGAAATCTTAAATTTGACCTGCTTATTGTAGGGCATTTGGGGATCCCTTAGAAAGCAAGGTATCATCACACCATATGCTACTGTAAAGTCAATACTGTTACATGAGGCTCACGGTACAAGCTTTGTATCTGATTATTTTAAAACTTCATAGTGTGACCACTTGGCTTGAAATCTGATTTTCTCCATTAATGCAGTTATATACAAAAGAAAAATTACATTCAGATTAAGGTAAACGGCTGCATAGTGATAGTGGGAGTAAAACCACCATCTGTGGTCTGGTGCAAATCAGTATATTAGTTCAAAACTGGACATTGATAAATAAATGACTGAAATGCTGCATACTTGCTGAAATATAGAAAAAGTCAAAAAAGGAAGTGCTTAAAAATTGGAAAGATATATACTGCTAAAAATTAAATTGAAATACATTTTCTAAACACTTTCTGCAGCATAAGTGGCCTGTATCTTCTTTCAAGACAGAGTATCAGTTTATTTCAAATTTAGAGATATTGGCCTTGATTCAAATTCATGGCAGTTATAGAAACCAATGTTCCATGGCTTGATTCAGGTGGCAAGCATTAAATCTTTTTCCTGCTGTCATGCAACAACAACTTTAATACAAATTAGCACTGCCAAACTCAGTTTCCTGAGCTCAGAAATCCTTGATGCTACTCCCTGAATTTTATTCATACTTTCACATGGATTCTGCTCTGCTAAAATTGTTGTAGCTGACAGAAAACAAAAAAGCTACAATTTAATGACACTGGATTCAGTATTATAACTCATGACATTGTAGAAAATTTAATATGCAGCTCAGTTATTTTTTTAACTGAGGTAAAGCTCAATCAAAACCACACAATGTTTGCTATTTGGGTTTTTTTTAACATGTGATTTTGGTTTCTCAGAGTCATATCTTCTCTTCAGACCAATTGTTTATGCTGAACACAATCATGACAGTCAATAATAACTCACATTTTTCAAGCTATCGATTCAAATTTTACAACAGCTTTCCTGGAGTTTAAGACAGACAAAATTTCTGCCAAACCAGTCAACTCCTTGTAACTTTAAAATTAAAAGCTCATTCTATCTGAATTTAGATGTGAATTTAGAGCCAGTCATTCATACATTTGTTTTTCTTTTTTATTATTATTTTATCATAGAAACATAGAATCACAGA
>NW_010241714.1:22521-27188 GCF_000690775.1 Eurypyga helias | reverse complement strand
GGAGCCGGTGCCCGGGAGCCGCGCTCCGGCCGTGGGCTCGGTCACCCGCGGCGGTGCCAAGCTACGGGGGGCGGCACGAGGCTGCGCAACAGGTGTGGGGCTTGTGCGGAAGCGTGGGGGACGGTCGATAGCCTGACGATTTTGGGGAAGTTTGCTCTCGGGAGTGCGGCTGCACCAAATGCAGTGTCAGAGGAGAGAAGGGGAAGAAGGTCATGTCCTTGTTTCCTTGAAAAAAGGCGATGGCGTTCAGTATTGACAGCATAAAGTGAACAAAGCAAGCAGAATATGAGAAATTTGCACCATTTGAGGTCTTGGTTTTTCCCCACGAGACGTTAATGTTCTGAACTCTTGATTTGGGTAGCTCTCAAGTGGCTTCTTTGACTAGAAGCATTATTCAATCTGAAAAACGCTTGACAGCTAGTAAAAACCAGGATGAGTTTGGTCAAGAGTAACGTTAGTCTGCACGTACTGGTGGTCGAACACAGCAGGTCCACCCCATCTGACCAAGCCAACAGTGGGTAAGTTTAGTGGGAGTGGGTCAGGGGAAGGAGTGACGATGCTCCGCTGTCACTTACAAAGATGCAGAATGTGCTGGCATATGGCATGTCATTAAATGTTTGAGTAAGTTACGGGAGCTTTACGCTGACCTTATATACAGGCTTCTGTGGGGGTTGATGGAAGTGGCTAATAGCATTAAGGTTGCTTTTTCCCGTACCAAATCTGGCTATTTACATACGGTGGTGATTATTTCACCTTCTCATAAATTGATTTTGCAGAGTCCTGGTTTGGGGTTTCCAATTTAAATTTCATTTCTGTTCAGCTTGTAACTTAAAAGATGTTTAGAGGTGAACCTCTAGGGAGTTGTCATCGTTCGGGGCTTGCCTGACCTCCGCAAGCCTGCTGTGTATCTGACTAGAGGGTGACTGCCTCTCTAAGCCCACAGACCCCAACAGGAGGGAAGCGTCAGGAAGGAAAGGCAGGAAATATTCAAAGCTGTCATGTTCAGCTGAGGCTGTGGTGTGAGTAGTGTCATGTGTTGCAACAGAGTTCACTCAGGTAAGGTACTGTCAAGGCATCTTTAATTATTATTGTGGTTGAAAAACTCCCAAATTTGTGATCATAGAATCCCATGATGCTTGGGAAAAAAACAGTGAGTGGTTTGTACCTATACTTACACTTCGTATCTTTCCTGTTCAAGCTCCCAATTGTAAATAGGGAGGCTTTTCTGTCTTGGTATGGCTGTAAAATATCAATTCCCCATACGAGGAATCCTCTGGGGGCAGGGCTAGTGTCATAATGTTGGGCAGTGAGACTGGGGACTTCCTGGTTATACAAGCATTGTGCGCTTCTGATTCCTATTTTTGTGTGCAGCGTGCTGTAGGAGAAGCTAAAAATATGCATGACCCTTTGGCTTTCCTCAAACATTATGTAGATGGTCAAAGAATAATTTTCAATAGCTGCATTGCTATTTTAGGTGCCTATTTCTAGTGCTGATGTCGCTGATGGTTTTGTCTTGCTGTAAAATTAAGTTGGTGCAGAAATTAATAATAAAGCTAAAAGTTGGTTTTGTGCATTTAGAGGAGTGTTTGTAGCAAAAATAGATAATTAGCCTTTCGTGGCTGTTGCATGGAGATGTAGGAATGTTTTAGGCAGCTGAGCTATTATGCAGTAGGGGCCTTGAAGAAGAAGAAAGCAGCCACGTAACTGGTGAATGGAGTCTCAAGTTGGCATGCATAACAACTTGCTTTAAAAACCAGAAAGTGTTATGTGGAATATCTTTTTAATTCTAGTAAAACCTTCCCTATGCATGACCGTGATCAGTAATTTGAAAACAGTGTAACATTTGCTTAATTCAGGTTGGCAAGGAAAAAAAGAGACAAATGATAAAATAGAATTACGACTATAAACTTCTAATTTCTTGAAATACTTTTTGCTTTGCAATTGAACAAAGGCTCAGGTCTTTAAAAATCATAATCCAGCTATTCTTGAGAGTAGTGGGAAATGCTAGATTTTGACCACTCTTCTGAGGATGTGGAGCTAAATGTAAAAATATATAAACCCAAAATGGGTTTAGGGTTAGTCTGTGCAGCATAGGATATTATATGATTTTTATTTGGTTGGTTTCTCCCTGTTCTCTTTGGCTTTGTTAAAGGTGCCAGACTGGTCTTTTTTGTGTGCTGTGGATCTCTACTTCCCTTCGTGTGGTATGCTAGAAGAAACCAGTTTTCTCCGTACAGGAGAACAGAGGAAAGGTGGCGTAGGCAGACTCAGAAGCCAGGAGAGCGACACACAGGAACAGAAAAGGTGCCATCGCAGTAAAGGCCTCAGCTTCAGTGACCTTGTGAAGTCAGAGCGCTGTTCAGAGCAGGGCGTAGTGGCTTTTAGCTATTGGAATTCTTAGTCCACTGCATTGATTTTGTGTGTGTGGGTTTTTTGTTTGTTTTTATGAGCTTCCCTTTTAGAATTTGGCTTATGCTGGCCACTGGGAAAACTGCTTTATAACAGTGGAAGGTATTTATAAAGGCTAACCTTAGTTCAGGAGATTCCATGTGTTGGGCTGCTTCTGCGATTAGCGGAGAGAAAGGCAGGGACAGTGGGCGTTCGGCTGGGCACTACTCTCTAGGCATCTAACCTTGCCTGTGCTAAAGTAAGCTTTGGGATATACCTCTTGATGGCCAATATGTGAATTAGCTTCACCACGATTGCAAGCAGACTCTCCTTTTTAACCACGTGCATATCTTGAGTGGTTTCTTTGGATGGACCAGACAGTGTCACAGGTGACAAATCCATGGCTGAACTGTATTTTTGTTTGAATAAAATAATTAGATAATGCTATATCTCTGTTAATAGCTCATTGCTCCTAAGCACAAACGATTTGGTCACTTCTCAAGTAACCTTGAAATAACAGGCTTAAGAGATACACTTGCTGTTGTGTATCTCTTAACATGATAGCTTTGGTTATAATTTACTTTTGGTTCCCTTTTCTGCTCGCCTGCCTGCCTGCTTATCTTCTTTGGAATGTTGTTCTTCACAACTGCTCTGATAAACTTCTGGCACAGGTAAACATCAGTCTGTTTGTATCTGCATTTACTGAGCCTGCCCTCTGCTTGGCAGTGTGCAATAAATCTTCAGACAGGCATGCCACACACTTAGCTGTAGACTGGGAAAGGGAAATCCTACTGCCATGGTCTGTATTGTTGGAAAAGATCACTAGCCAGGAAAATGTCCTGACTATTTTCTTCCTTATCTGCTTTTCTTACTCCTTCCCCCAGTTTTAAAAACAACACATCTGAGTAGACAACAACAAAAACCTCATGTTTCCTCGTTGGTGGTAGCACTTCTCTGGTGTTTCCTGGAAGACCACCTGCTGATGGTAGAATTGGCATGTGTCTGTGTGAGGAAGAGGAAAGCTGCCTGGAAGGAAAAATGTTTCTCTATTTTTCTCCCTCTTCCACCTCTGCCAGTCACACAGTTCTGCCTTTGCTCTTGTACTGTTCACATGGTGTAGCAAGTAATAATTTTTGGTTTTCCATGGGCTCCAGTGCAAAGGAGAAGGGCAGAACACGTGGGCAGGACGAAGTAGGAGAACCTTTCGTGGCAATTAGTTGGAGCCCACTGTGAAATACAGTAGTGGAATATGTGTAATGGAGTGCGAGGAAAATAATGTTATTTAACTTGTCTTGTTAGCTATATTTGTGCCTTTTATTAAAACATGGAAAGGTCAGCCTTTGTCAATGGAAAGCCTGTTGCCATGAATGCCAGAGCAGACTACTTACATCTTTTGGACTAAGATCAGTATGTGTGTGTGATCACCACAAATGTTTAATGGGATATTGAACTGTTCACTGAAGGAGAAAGTAATAAACTTTGATTTTTTTTTTTCCAGGCACCTTGGAAACAAGGGCTCTCAGTTCTTATAACGTGATAAATTGATACTCAGAAGGCAGAGTTGGAGACTTTTTGGAATACACTTAAACCCCATCACCCTCATTACTTCTGGTGCGTTTTTTCAGTCAACAATCTGAAGTGTTAGCACATGAACTACAGCTGATGTGCAGATGGGTCAATAAACTAGCTTTGTGTGTGTCTGTCTTCCCCACTCAATGTGCCTGCTCACGCTCGCTCCCTCCCTGCGTTCTGGAGAGGAGCAGAAGTGACACTGTGGTGTTCGGAGCTCAGAGTGATGCTCTCTTAAAAAATCCTCATGTTTGCCGTGACCGAGTCAGTTGTGATTGTGATAAGGCAGATGTAGACTGATTTGTTTTGCTTCTAATCGCTGCCCAGTGTTACCCAGCAGCTGTACCGGTTAAACCAAGGGCTGTGGTGTGATGCTGAACTGCAGTGCTGTTGGCAGGAGAATTTGCGTGGCGGAGAGGCTTTTGTGCATGGCTGCAGAATGTAGGACAGCACAGGGCAGGGCTGTACGAGTCAGTTTGGAACGAGCTACCCTAGTATTGTCTCTTTACCCCTTTCCAGTGGGGTAAACGGAGCCATGTGACCATCTTGGCTAATGAGTTTTATTTCTGGGACCGTTAGGTTGAAGCATTTCTCTGGTACATTGCATTTGGAGCATGCACTAAGGAGAGAGTCGTCATAGGCTGGATGCTTTTGCTCACGTACGCAGAGAGGAGAGATTGAAAGTCTGAAACTTCTGGGTTTTTTCTTCC
>NW_010241714.1:0-22490 GCF_000690775.1 Eurypyga helias | reverse complement strand
CCCCTCCACCCCCTTTTTCCAAAAGCTGTCATCATAAGACAATGATGTCGTGACATTGGGTTGTGAATCAAAGTGCTGGTCTGCCATGGGAAATTGCAGCACTTTGGCAGCTGCTCGCTGTAGATTTAGTTTCTTAATCCTTCCCTTCCTATATTTCTTTTTTCCAGAGAAATCTGGCATTACCAGAAATGTATTTTCCTTTTTTTCAGATAATGTTAAAAAAAAAAACCCACCACCCTGTTACCTTTCTTTTGGGTATTTTTATCCCATAATTCCTTTATCCTCTTCACTCCCTCATGCGGTTCGTGACCCTTCCCTCCTTAGTGCCTTGTCCTTGCTATTTTCGGACTACTTTTTCTCCTTGTTCCTTCCCTGCTTCCACTTGCCTTTTTAATTCTATTCTTTTCTTCTCACTGTTACCTTTTAGTTCACCGACGCGTTTTCCTAGTTTCCAAAACTCTACTCAGTTGGGTTCCCTATGGTTCTGTTGTATTTAGCATGAAATGCAATATCAAATATTTCTCAGTCTTTATTAATAATAGTGTATACAAAAATAATCTCTCTTCCTCTGAGATGCAATAATGACCTTCCAAACCTCTATTTTTGTCTCCCAAATAACTTCTCCAGCTTTTAATTACCTGATTAGAGCAATTAATTTCAAGAAAACAACTGACAATTACTGGTTATGAAACTGAAGTCCCAATTTCTGGTTTAAGGGACATTTCAGCACATCTGCAATGTTGTCACATTCTGTGTTCCTTACTGATAAAGGAAGAAGTGAAAATGTAGTCAGAAGGTCTCTGAAGAAACTGCTTTGTCAGAAGCAGCTAATTTCAGATTTGCTTGCTGCTATTACGTAGCCAGATAAGAAAATTGAAGGTTGTGACTTTCAGACTTTTCTGAAATAAACATTGCCGAGCATAATCAGTTTAGAAGAATACCAGAATAGATGCAGGGTAAGAGCTGTGTAGGAGTTAAATGTTCACGGTAAAAATAATCAAGTGTAGGATTAGTGCTGTCTTCCAGCGCCTGCTAAAGGAACTAAGGCTTAATGTTAGGGTATTGTTGACACTTCAGCTAGTGTGGCTTAATCATTCATGGTGGGCTGCTGATGGGATTCATTACAGAAAAAAAAACCCACCAACCCAAACCTCTTCACATCAGTGGCTCAAAATGGCAAGGTACTCTGTTTAGTTAGTTTAGCTACCTGGCCTATTATTCTGTTGCTGTTTTCCTGTGAAACCTCTTGAGGCACCTGCATGTGTTCACAGAAATCAGCGTATTTAGTAGGTTTCACAGCACCCTGCACAGAATACTTGCTGCTGAAACTGAAACTTCAGGCTCTAACAAGTTACACCCTGCGTTGTGCTGCTCGAGAGAGGTCCTGCTGCCATACCTCCAGTCATCACAGAACCACAGAACGGTTTGGACTGGCAGGGACCTTAAAGACCATCTAGTTCCAACCCCCCTGCCATGGGCAGGGACACCTTCCACTAGACCAGGTTGCTCAAAGCCTCATCCAGCCTGGCCTTGAACACTTCCAGGGATGGGGCATCCACAGCTTCTCTGGGCAACCTGTGCCAGTGCCTCACCACCCTCTCCGGGAAGAATTTCTTCCTGATGTCCAATCTAACCCTCCCCGCTTTCAATTTAAACCCGTTGCCCCTTGTCCTGTCACTACAGGCCCTTGTAGAAAGGCCCCCTTCAGGTACTGGTGGTCCAGGACCTGAATGCTGGGGCCTTGGTGGAGTGGCCTTTCCATTGGTAGCAATGGAGGGTTTATTCTGGTTTAAACATCAGAGATTCACTTTTTAAGCTAGATACTGCCTCACAGAATGTGTCTGACCTAATGGAAGAAGAGAATCAGGATGGCAGTGTTGCTTCCTCCATCGGAAACTGTTGGGTGTGGTGGAGAAACCAGGTCTGTCATGCCTGCAGCTTGCTTCAGAGCATTGAGGGTCATGCTACAACTGCTGTGCTCGTGGTGCCAAAAGGGTTGGTTGTTCCTGTATGAATTTGTGCTTGTGTAGTGTCTCAGAGGTGATGCTGCATCGTTCTTCTACTTGCGTCCTTTTTGAAACAGGTTGACTTCTTTGGAGTCTGTGAGGCTAGTGTCTTATTTTTAAGCTTTTTGGGCCTCAACTGCTGCTTGAGTGCTGTCTGCACTCTGGAATCCAAAAGAAGCGAAAAATCTGGGGAAGAGAGCTGTTGAATTTAAAAACTCTTCCTATCCTGAGAATGGTTAAACTACATTGGTGTAAATCTTAAATATGGATGTCACCAAATGCCCAAGGAATGTCAGCTGTAATTTAGTCTCATAAAGGTCCTGTATTATTGAGGAGCTTCTGGTATCCAAGAATAGCTGTAACTGGTTCCTGTTAGCCTACACCTAGTGATGAGTCGCAGTTTGGAGGCTTGGGCAGGATGCGGGTTTGTTTTGGAATTGTCCTGCGATGGTTTTGGATGAACCTTCTCAGTAGGAAGGCTTGTGAGTCCCATTTCATGCTGCATTTGTCTGTTGAAATGAATTTACCCTTGCCTCTGAGGCTCCATTTCATGGATTATATGACTGGCAACTCCACAGTAGTCTAGTTTTCCCTTGCATGCATAGGTTCTTGGGCAGGATGCGGGTTTGTTTTGGAATTGTCCTGCGATGGTTTTGGATGAACCTTCTCAGTAGGAAGGCTTGTGAGTCCCATTTCATGCTGCATTTGTCTGTTGAAATGAATTTACCCTTGCCTCGGAGGCTCCATTTCATGGATTATATGACTGGCAACTCCACAGTAGTCTAGTTTTCCCTTGCATGCAAAGGTTAAAAAAAAACCAACACAACCAAACACACATGTAAGTGTGTGTGTGTGGGATTCCTTCCCCTCCAGCCTAGCTGAATGTCTGTAAATCCTTCATTATTAATTTTTTATTCAGCTGATGTAACATGCAAAATAAATTGACAATCCCTTGCAGCAAAAAATGCTGAGCTGCTGCTGTTGTGCTGTGTCAGTCCGTGTTAATCAGGCTCCTTGTTAATCAGATTCTGCTGGTTTGGATTTCACGGATGCTACAGTGAAGGAAAGGAGTGCTTGCTTTAGACTTGGATGACATGGCATAGCCAGGGTGAAGAGATGCCTTACCTGCAGAAGAGATATTAGGCTTGTCTCCTGTAGGCTGAATCTGATTTTATGGATCTCAATACAGAAAGCAATAACCAGTTAATATTCTAATTAGCAGTACATATTCAGTACTGATAATTACTCCTTCCCACCAAGATATTTTACTGAATCTTTTTAACATGTTTCTTGGCCCTGATATTAACATAGTTCCACAGCTTGAATAGGCTTTGAAGGCATTTGTTCTCCTGTATGATTAAATGATAAAGTTCAGTGACTTCCAGTTAGTGCAGCATAAAGCATTCACTTGCAAAGGGCTCACTGTGTGTTTTGGAGAAGATTTGACTCCCTGTAGCTGCTCCTTCATGCTCGTGGTGGCTTCCAGATGTTCCTAACCTGTGTTTTTAAATCGTGTCTGCTCTTGAGATTGAAATTCCTGTCTCGTTAACAGCTGGGGTTGTTGATGCTTCATATTTGGTAGTTTGAAAACTGTCTCTTCCCTGTGTGAAAAAAATTAACTAAACTAAACTAACTAACTGAACTAAATTAACCACCCAGAGTTTTACAAAAGTCTCAACGGCATCATGTGAGCAATTTCTTTAAAAGAAAACAACTGGACCAGTACTTGGAAGGAATTTCTCTGGAGTTATTAAACACTAAGTGACATCCTCAAGCTGCTGATAGCCAACATGTAGGAGGATACTGTAGAAAAGTTGCATTTGTCTGCCTGCCTTTTTGGGTTTTCCCTGAGGCTTCTGCCTCTGGCTGTGCCTAGGGCTGGCTCCTGGGCTAAGATGGGTGTTTCAGACCCAGTGAGATATTTTCTGTACGTGTATCTTGATCTTTCACGCAGGGAGGATTTGCTGTTCGGCATCATATGTTAGTGGTACCAAGAGGAAAATAAGAATTAAGTGTGAAAAAACGCGCTAATTCTGTGCAATTGTCATGCTTATCTCTGTGTAGGATGTGAATAGCTGAAAACACTGAGTTGCTTGTTGATGGACTGAAATAAAGGTGGCTTCTCTAACTGCACTTCATTACATCTGTTCAAAATACGAGGATAGCAAAGGTACAGCAGAGATTTCTGCTGCTGGCATCTGGTGATGAGACACTTCCCAACCTGGCATCTGCGCACTTATCTTTCGCTTCAGTGCTTTGGTTTTCATTATGGTGCAGATGTCTTTGCACAGCTTTTTGTGCTTTTTACCTTTTCTCATCGTCAGCTTTATTTCCTTTGATAATCCAGCATACATTGCTTCACTGATGAGTTCTAATTGTTAATACGTTCTGAAATCAGATTTGGGTTTTGTGTGCTGCTGTCACTGACTAGCAGCAAAACACTCCATGTGCCAAAGTACTCTGTAAAGATTGATTTAAGATGGGGAGAGGAACGGACACAAATAATAAAATGGTTTGGGTTGGAAGGGGCCATAAAGACCATCTAGTTCCAACCCCCCTGCCATGGGCAGGGACACCTTCCACTAGACCAGGTTGCTCAAAGCCTCATCCAGCCTGGCCTTGAACACTCCCAGGGATGGGGCATCCACAGCTTCTCTGGGCAACCTGTTCCAGTGCCTCACCCCCCTCTCCGGGAAGAACTTCTTCCCAATATCCAATCTAAACCTCCCCACTTTCAATTTAAACCCGTTACCCCTTGCCCTGTCAACAAAGCATTTAAGTTATGATGCAGATGGTTTATGGGGCTTCTCCTGTCACAATAAACACTGCCATTTCATATAAGTGTTTGTGGGTTTGAGCCCCATAAGCAGTAGTCTTGGAGACTGTGCTGTAATCAGTAATTTGTAAAACAAACTTCAGAAATCCTGAGTGCTGGTGGCTTTTATGAATCTCTGATCACTATTTTAATAATTTTTAACCCTTAAATATCTTAAGGATTGCATGTTTGTAACTTTAAAGCTTCCAGAATAGCCTGAATGCTTGTCTGGTATATTTACTGCCTTATAAAGCACTGGTATGCACATCAGAATTTTAAATTTATCCTTAGTTTGTTGCATCACATCAAAATTGACATTGTTACCATAGTGCTTTTTATGTCTGTAGTCTAAAGGTTGTCTTGTGCTTTTTCTGCCTTTTTCCTGTGGTAAAGTTGTGATTATTCAAGCTGTCTCTGAAGTCCTCTATAGTAGACAGAAAAAGAACCTGCTAAATGTTTACCCCATGAAGGTATGGCACCTCACTCAGTGATGTGTGACACGCTGAGGAATTTGGGCTCATGTGCTGCACTTCATTCTGACTGACATAAACAGTAAATTCTGCTGGCAGAATGCCAGATGCATTCACTTACCAAGCTAAATCTAAACTTGGGTGATGGATTTTTTTAAAAAACCCAAAAAGCTAAACTGTGAAGGAGTACCACAAATTAAATATCTTGAAATACGCTCCATCATCCCCTTTAGGCATAAGAGCTATGGCTGGGGGGTGGGTGCGGAGGATCTAGGTACCCTGATGCTATCATGCATGAAATCTTGTTGGGTTTTGTTTCATTAAATGCTAAAACTTACCTGTATCTGACATCTGAGTGTACCCACAGTGATAATTCATCTGTGCGCAATCTGTCACTTTACATAACAGCCAGAATGGTTCAGGACAAAGGCAGGAAAGCATAGCTTGGTGCTGAATTCTTGAATGTGACAGGAGAAGAAAGAAAATCCTTGTACTTAAGGCATTTTTCGGTTGCAGCTAGAGGCTGTTTTTCGAAGCAGTAAAAATGTTCCATAGCTTAGTTAATCCACTTGACTTAATTTCTTTGTGGTTTCTATTACCTGTAAATTGTTGACCTACAAATAACTGAGTAATATTTCTAATTACCTGAGTGCACTGTAACCAGAATTGTCAAATTTATGGGAATGCTTGTGAGAAAAAGCACGTGGTGATGGGAATACCTGCCTCTGAAGTAGTTAGGTTTTAATATTTCGTTCAATTTATATCTGGTCACTGACGAAGCAAATCTTTGCTCTTTTTCATGAAGGAAGTGATAAATGGAACTGATAAGACTCCTCTGGGGCACAAACCCCCCAAATGAAAAGGTGATGAATTGGAATTAGAAGCTTTTAGATCAGTGGTATAGAAACAGTTTTACTTGGCATAACTGGAGAATTAGTGAAGTGAAGCCTGTGAGTGTTGCTTTACTGTAAAGACATCAGCAGCATTGAGGCTGAGGCACGAGGAAAGGTGATTGGTGTTACCAGAGATGGAGCTACCCATGGCCTAATGAACCAGCTGAATATATTCAATAGTCCTGCATCATACATACGTGCATATACATATATACGTGTGTGCGTGTATGTGCCTTTCAGTCAAACTGACTCTGGCACAACTTCTTTTAATAAGCAGAGCACATTATAAGGATTCTGAGGTAAGCTCATGAGGAAGATGCTGGGAAGAGAGCTGTTTTTACGGTATCTTTTTACTTGTGTGTGGGCATGAGTTGATAATAGTTATTTATTTTTCCTAAATCACATTCAGTGCTTAGATTTGTGTTTTAAGAAATTGTGGTTTGGGTTCCCCCCCACACCCCAGTAATCTAACGTTTAACGATCCTTCTGGCTATAAGAGAAACCCAGACACGAGTCAGAGCAGCGCTGGAGCAGAGTGATGTGGCACATGCGCTGTTTACTGGACTTTGTTTTTGACTTGCCTTGGCATAGCCCCTAGTATGATGCAGCTCCTCTTCAGAGCACCTCTCAGAATAGGAGAGGAGACAGTGAAAACTGTCCTCAGGAAAGGATAACATCACTGCTTTCTTCCCTTTGGTTTCCTTTGATTCATTGGTTTGGGCTCCCTGGAAAACACCCGTGACTGGTGAACGTACCTGTATGCATGACAGTTGTGCAGAAAGATTGTCTTCCTAGCAGATGTCAACCCTGCAGCTTTACAGAGGGGAATGCAGGCAACAAGGATGGCAAGAAGGATGTTAGAAAGGGTTAGGAGAAGGGTAGCTTAAATTCCAAAGCCCTAAGCTCTCTTGGTGTGGTTCTGTGGGATACAAACTCATCTGATCCTGACTGCCAAGGGTCAGCCATGCAGTTTGTAGAACAGCCAAGGGAGGTTGTACAATAATATATGATAGATAAGATAATGTAACCTGTAGGATTAATTAGGGATTATTATTGCAGTAAGTATCTGACTCTGAGAGGATATGTAAGGGTGCCACTCAAATTGTAATTTCTGTCTTGGTTTGACTTTCTGAAATTGGTTTTGAGCCTTTCTCTAGTCAACTTGATGCTTCAGCTCTTTAAAATAAGCAAAGACTCCTTGCTATAAGTAATATTTCATCTTGAATATTGAAGTTAATACTGGGTCAAACTTTCTCATTTTAATATTTGTACCATTTTAGCCTATACTTGAGGCTTTCAAGAGTAGCTCTGTGTGCTGGTTTTAGTCAGGACAGAGTTCATTTTCTTCACAGTGACTGGCAGGAGGCTGTTTTGGATTTGCCCTCGGAAGGGTACTGATAACATCGGTGTTTCTTAGCTGGTGCTGGGGATCGCTTGCACCAATTCAAGGGCTTCCCCAGCTTCTGATACTGCGCCGGTGTCCCCAGCTCTCTTGCTACAGGCGGTGTGGGAACACACACAGTTCAGACAGCTGACCCAGACTGACTGAAGGGGTATTTCATTCCACAACATGTCATGCTCGGTACATGAGCTGGAGGTGGGTGGCCTATGGGTGTGTGTCCATTAGTCAGTGGGTCAGTTGGCTTTCTCGGTTGTTCTCTCACTTGTGGGGCTCGCTCAGACCCTGCTGCAATTGCTCTCCAGCTCTGACACTGGCTGCTCAGGACCTGGCTGTGCATCGGTTGGCAGGTGGTGAGCTATTGTATAATTTGTTTTATTTGCCATTCTTTTCCTTACATATTATTACTATCATTGTTAGTGTTATTAGTATCACTGTTCATTTTTATGCAATTGTGAAATAGCTCTTACCTCAATCCACGAGCTTCCTCATCTTTTCCTTTGATTCTCATCTTCCATGGAGGAGTGGAGAGGCGAGCAAGCAGCTATGTGGTACTCAATTGCTGTCTGGGGTTAAACCATGACACTGCTTTCAGAGCAAGCATCCCTCTCATAGGGCCATTACACCTGTCTGCCTCTTCTCCGAGGACCAAGATCCTGGACTACCACTGCTCTACCATCTGAGTGGTCTCCCCTCCATGGCTTTTCTGTGGGAATGAGAGGAGAAGGCTCAGACGAGCCATGACTGTTACCTGTTTCCATGCTGTGTTGAGGGAGATGGACTTGAGGTAACGAGAGAAACACTTCCTGTAAAGTGTACCTTGTCTGCTTCAGTCTTCTGGTGTGCTTTCAAAGGAACATGAAGCTTATAATCCAGGTGTACCAGGCTCTGGGAAGGCAGTTTAGAAGTATTCTGCACTGCTTCACAGTTAGTAGCTCTCATGCCCAGTTTAAATTATCTGAATTCCATCTTGGCTCTGGGAGTGGGGAACCAATCCCACTGCACCCCTCACCACCAGGGGTGAAAACAAAAGATTGCGTTATTCCTTTTTGTTTGCTCTCTTTCTACTTCCATCCCTTTGTGTGATGTTAGATTTATTGGTTCTAGTAAGTAGGGTCAGTTTTACCCCTCCGTCCCCTAAACCAGACTATTTTTATCTTGTAATACCTTTTTCTTTTGCCATCAGTCACCTCTTCAGTGCCTTGACCAAGGTACAATGGAAACGCAGCTAAATACCAGATGGCTGTGCTCTGAGCCAACTTGTTTGGCCCTTCCATTTGGTTTCTTTACTATATAGTCTTACAAGGCAGATCTGCTTGAGGAAGCACGTCTGACATGGCTTCAGCAGCAAGCCCGAGTAACGTTTGCTGGGTTTGTCTTTCTGTTTCTGTGATCTCGGTCTGATGGGAGTGTGTAACGTCAGTGCCCGTGCTCTCTTGTGTGGTGGGGGTTCCTGCACGCGTGCTGCAAGTCACCATTTGTTTCTGTGGTGGGGAGTGATCTCCGGCTCTCCAGCTCACCTGTGGACTAGGAAAAAAATGAACCTCGTTCACTTCCCCACAATATACTGTGAGCAGTCATCTTTTGTTTGCACTGAAAAGCCTTCAACGTGATAGAGGCAGGAATACATTTACATTGGGGCAGTGTTGGACACCGGTACCTATGCAAGTAGGCTCATCGTGATGTAGTGTGGGTGTACTACAATGCACCAAAACTTCCCTATGGTCAGCTCCTTTTTATGGGAAAGAATATGCAGTATTTTATTGGATTTTAGCTTGATACATGATGAGTTAGCTGTATCTGATCTGCAGAAGTCTTTAACCAGGTGCATGTCTGTAACCCTCGTCACCGGTTCTTGCTGCAATAGCAGTCAGGGGTAGGATAAATATGTAAAATATGTTTTGGGACACTGGGTACCGTTGGTTCGGTATCTGTTTACAGCTGCCGTCAAGCACTAGAACTTTGATTTGAGAAACGTCTGCCTTTCTCTAAGCAGAATTAGCTGCCTGTAGCGATTAAGGTGCTTTACAAAAAGTGGGAGCAGGCTGAACCAGCTTGAGAGCTGGCGAATTTGGCACTGTTGGAAGAAGATGCGTGCATTTGAGGTTCGAGAACCTAATCGTGAAGATTTTAATCTCTCTTGATGCTTTATGTAACAGAACACCATGTGATCCCAGGATCTGTAGTGCCGTCACTGTTCGCCCTCCTTGTTTTTGTTGATCATGACCAACCACTATTAAACTCGGCAAACTTTGAATAGAAGCAAGTGGATAATCTTTAACGGGCGAGACTTTGTGATTCTTGAAAGTGCTGCGGAGTTCAGGACCTGTGGTTAATAGTGGAATGCTAATGCTAATCTTACGGCTGCCAAGGAGAGGTATTTCTGCCGACCCTCCATCTGGGGGAAACTAATCAGCAGGTACTAAATTGATATGGCAATGAAAGTGACACTTCTCCAGAAACAAGGCTCTGACCAAATAACCATGAAAGTGTTATTTTTGGAACTGGAGCAGCATCTAAAGAGGTATTTATAAAGTTTTTAATTTTTAGATGCTTGACTGACTTGTCTTTTTTTTTTTTTATATAGTTTCTTAAACTATTTTGTTTGAGCAAGTACTTAAAAATGATTCTCCTAACCCAAGTTGCTTGGCACTTTTTAAAACTATTTCAGACTGCATAAAGCTGTGAGTATCATAGTGGTTGAGAGCATTCTGTCACGCAGAGTGGTTTACTTATTCACTTTGCAAATCGAAGTGTCTTGAAATGTCTTTAGTGCAACATCTAAAATGTTAGCCATTAGACTACTTTTCTTTCCTCTTTTATGAAAATGTTATTCCAATTACTCCAAACTTTAAGTGACATAATGCTAAACAGAAAATGACAATTTATAACATGATTTGAAACTCATTATCCAACAAGCTCGTGTTCATTTAAATATTTTTCATACATAATGTGTACTGTCTCCTGTCTTCTCACATGTTTAAAGCAAAGTTTAGTTAATCAGTCTTGTTAAATGTTTGGAGAGGCATTGAAATACACCTTAATCTTCTGCAAGTTACGTTTATCAACCTCCTTTTCCCTGTAAATGTGAAGTGCATGGTTTTGATCTGGTTCTTTTCTAGTGTTTAAAAGAAATACCAAGTAACTTGGTGAATTGGAAGAATTATTTTACTGCGTTAAAAATGACATTGGTGGTGGGAAAAATGCCCTGACTCTTCATGTTGCAGAGTAGATGTTCTGTGTACAGACAGCAAATACCAGTCTGTGGGAGGGAGGGAGCACAGAATGTTTTCTTCATAACTTCTGATCTCTGAACTGGTGCTTTGATTATGCCACACCCTTAAAACCCAAAACCCTTGCCTTATGTAAGTTTTGACAAATACAAATTAATACATTTCACTTGATGTGCTTGTCCTGCTGTGATGGTGGAGAACAGCTTTCCTCTGTGAATGGTGCCTCTTTAAAGAATGTAAATTTATACGTTGGAAAACTTTTATCTTAAACATTTTTAATTTCTTCAGCAGTCGACCGTTTCTGAAAACATGCTTGAACTTTCAAATGAATGTTCAAAATGATGCAGAATTAGTTAATCTGAAGGCCTACGAGACCAGGGTAATGGAAGTCTTGTATAATAGCAATTGAAATATAATGACAACAGCTACGTGATGCTTGAGCAGCATGTGTATAGAGCAGTGACCAGTGTCAGTAAATATTACTGAACAAGAAAGAGCGTTGAGAAGATTGTTTCCTACTACAAACCAATTTATTCCCCAAAATGTACAACGGAGTACATGTGTGATTTTCTTTAATGTTTCTGTATTATTAAGAGGTTTTGCCATAGCTGTTTTTTACTGATACACATAGCAGCATGATGTCGCACATCTACTCATGACCCAAAACCTGCATCTGTTAACGCTCTGCAGAAAATCTGGATTATTTCTCCTGTATTCTGCAAGCTCCTTCCTGTTTACTTCTCATTTGGTTTGGTGTCCTCCAGCTTCTCTTGCAGAGATGCTGATTTTGCCGTAGTTGTTTTTCCGTGAATTACGGCTGGCTGACTGTCACGTCACCATAAATTGCAAACGAAGGAGAAACTTTGACCTCTCTCACAGCTGTTCTCGGCCAACATTGTGTACGGTTATATTTTCTTTACAAAACTGACCCTACGGGCTAAATCCAAGATGCATGTGGCCTTTTCTGGGTTAGACGCGATCTCTGAGAGTGAGCAGTTGTGTGCAGCTTTCTGGAGGGAAGAGGAGCGATTTCCAGGCCAGGCATCTCATTTAAAACTTTTGGGATACTAACACAGTTGGTGTATCTTTTCGCACTTGCAGTCCTTGGTCAAGGGCAGTTTACAGCATACTGAGAAGGGCTTGTACTTTTAATAGAATGAAATACTTTATCATTTGAAGTTGGGCTGCCAGAATGAAGTCCAAGATATAGAGTTCAGGTGCTGGAGCTCTGCCAAGGCGCTCTGGAAAAGCAATCCCTGATGTCTTCATGCTACTGGGGAGCTGTCTAGAACTAGGCAGCTGGAAATGGCCGTTACATGAGTGCGCAGGAGCTCCTACCCCTCTCGTAGTGCAGACCACAGGCTGGTGGCAGTTTCTGCTTGAGATCCCCTGTATGTCAGCACCTCTCCATATCCATGCTGAACGAATGGTGGTGTGACATCCTCTGTGTTTCTTTGAAACGTGGTTGGAAATGCAGAAGATAGGACCCTGGGGAAGAAAAACCCCACAAGTCAGAAGATGCTTCAGCCTTGGCTTATGGCATCGCCTGGAAGAAGGGAGCGCTGGGTGCGCCGGCTGACTCTTGGGATGGTTAAGGTGGGTTGTAGTTGGTTAAAGTACTGAAGGCAGGGACAAGAGCTTCTGCCTTGTGCTGTTAGGTTTCGGTCATCCCTATCTGAACTTGAGTAACTTGAGCTTGTTTGAAGCATACCTTAGTGAAGGGCACCTAGTGTCTGTCTGATGGTATCAAGGGATAGGAAGCCTACTGTACTGATGAGGTAGTTGTTCATCCTGTTTTGAAAAGGCAGGCCTTAGTTCACCATTAGATAAATATTAAATAGATGCACTCTAATATGGAAAAAAAAACCCAACCAAAACCCAGTCTGACAGATCCTGAAACCTAGTGTTTTCTCTATTTAAAGGTAATTTTTGACTCAAGTTAAATTGTAACTCAGTCCTTCCAAGGATTTCAAAGATCCTTTCAAGTACCTTGACATCTTTCAGTCTATCAGTATAAGTAAATTCCCCCAATCCAAATCTCTGCATGGGTTCAAATGGTTGTTTTCTACCCATTTCAGTTTATCAACAGCTTGTTTTAAAATGCTGAGTTCTTCAGAAATGGGGCTGAAAAACAGGTTTGGGCAAACTAATTCAAGCCAGAAGCCTATCTCAATTGCACCAGTGCTACCCTGTGACTCAAACATTCACTTACAGATATTTTTGTTTATAGCTGTCATGATTGTTTGTACTTGAACCGCTGATTGATGTTACCTGCCCAGAGCCTCTAGCAATTCCTAGTGGCCGGGAAGCGTCAGAGAGGAATTCCCCCTTTCAGTACCTTGTGTGGGAGCAGGCAGTGCCTCCCCCGTCCCGGAAGCTGCCTAGGGTTGTTTTGTAAGAGGTGACTTGCCCTCTGTGCTTGGAAGGACATTGCAGCAGTGGTTCCCCAGCTCCCACCGCTGAAGCTAGAATCCTGTCGCAGCAGAGTGTTTCTCTACTTCCTCTAACTTGACAGCAGCGTGGCAGCTCACTGTGTCGCTGCTGTGGGCGAGTGGCCACTGGGCATCTGGGCTTACACCCTGTGTGAGAATGAGGAAACGTCCCTGGGAGCTGTTTTGTACTCCCATGCGTTACTAAGCGGGTTACTCATCTCAGACTTCTGATACTGGAGTTGGTTGGGTTTTGTTTTTTGGGGGTGTGTGTGTGTTTTGTTTTGAGGCTTATTTTAAGCCACAAAGGTTCCAGGTGTCATTGTAGTGACAGTGGTTTTGGGAGGATGAGGTAATTGTTTTCAAGAAATGTTAGGTGCCTGACACAGTATATACATGAGCTCAGACCTTGTTTTGTACAAAAGACTCTTGGAACAGAATATTCTAGGTGGATATCCACCAGAAAACAGACATCAGAGTATTAGGGAGTGGACAGGAGTGCTTTGTAAACAGGGCACCACTCATACATTTAGAAAACTCTGCATAAAGACGATTACCCAGATGTTTAATAGGTGTGTAATAATATGCTGTAATCTTTCCTTTGCCAGGTGTGTGTTAAAACATTAAGAGTATACCTTCTGCTGTTTGCAGGATGTCTGGTTCAAGGGTAGCTGTAGACCAGTGGTCTCTGCCTCACATGGCCATTGTAAATGTGCCAGTCTTTAGATACTTGCTGTTTGTGAGCTAGAGTCATAGAACCGCAGAATGGTTAGGGTTGGAAGGGACCTTAAAGACCATCTAGTTCCAACCCCCCTGCCATGGGCAGGGACACCGTCCACTAGACCAGGTTGCTCAAAGCCTCATCCAGCCTGGCCTTGAACACTTCCAGGGATGGGGCATCCACAGCTTCTCTGGTGAACCTGTTCCAGTGCTTCACCGCCCTCCTGCGGAAGAACTTCTTCCTGATCTCTAATCTAAACCTCCCCACTTTCAATTTAAACCTGTTACCCCTTGCCCTGACTACAGGACCTTGTAAAAATTGTGTGTTCCCCCCCTGCTTCCTTGTAGGCCCCTTCAGGTACTGGAGAGGGCCTAGAAGGTGCAGTCCTGTGGAAAATGGGGGCTTTCCACTGCCTGGGGTTCCTTTAGGGGGAGCAGTAGGGTGCTGAGGAAGGTTGATTCCCACCCGAGGGAGAAGCAGGATGTGAGGATGTACAAGCCTTCTGAAGATGACCTAGACCTATGCCAGCCATTTGCAATCTCTGGCCTAGAAGGTTCTCCAGGGACATGGTCAAAATATGCTGAGCTGGCACATCTGCATTTTGACTGTTCTCTTTGGTTTGCAGGGTGTCAGGATGACAGGAAAGAAGTGGCTTGCTAAAGTGGGTAATACGTCCCTAAAGCCGTAAGGCACAGCCAGGTCAAATTAAAATACCAGTTTGCCTTTAGGTGATTTTTAAGTTGCTCTTAAGCACACCTTGTTTCATAACCTGATGTACTTTCCCAGGTATCTTGCATTCTGTTCCAAATCAGTATTGCTTTACGATTTTTTTCCTTCAGCGACGACAGCATAAATGTTTTTTACATGCAGACACTCTGTTGGGATTTCTGTGGTCGTGAGTCAGCAGGATTTATGTCTCAAGTCCCTGAAGCTATGCCTGGATTAAGAAGCCTGAGAGTGCTTTCCCACTGCAGCGCCTAGCTGTACCTCTTTATTAGCGCTGTGCTGAAAGCACAGGCATGAAGAAGCCTGAGAGTGCTTTCCCACTCCAGCGCCTAGCTGTACCTCTTTCTTAGCACTGTGCTGAGCATTCATCGGATTCCTCTCATACCCCCTTTTCCACATGAAGTGGGGGGGGAGCACAGGTTGGACAGGAAATCATCCAACAAATGCCCGACATGGTGGTTGGTAAGCACAAGTCCTGAAACTATGCCTGGATTAAGAAGCCTGAGAGTGCTTTCCCACTGCAGCGCCTAGCTGTACCTCTTTATTAGCGCTGTGCTGAAAGCACAGGCATGCATCGGATTCCTCTCATACCCCCTTTTCCACATGAAGTGGGGGGGGAGCACAGGTTGGACAGGAAATCATCCAACAAATGCCCGACATGGTGGTTGGTAAGGGGAAGCGAGACTTTGGGATACACGGCACTGTGCAATAAATCTGGTAGATCGGGGCACATCCTTAGGTGTTTCTGGAAATCCCCCCTCGCATGCTTTCTGAATGGGTGGAGGTACATGGGGCTTGATTTATTATATAAATGAAAGTCTCCATTTGGGTATAAAAATACCTTTAAACACGTTAGAGTGAATCCAGCCTGTTCCAGTGCGCTTCTGCTTGGATGGAACAGGGGGTCTTGAATTTTCTCTGAATTCTTAATTTAGAAGATAAGATGTGGGTTCAAGGCACAACTGCCCGTAGGGTATTTGGACCACTCAGAAATTAGGAAATGGGGAAGTTAATTGGGAAGTTACTCACCTACTTGTCCCTTCACATCGCTGATAATTTTGAAGCCATCGGCCAGTGACTGGGGAGAGACTGAAACTGTGGGAGTGTAAATGTACAGCTGGCTAGAGGTCTGTCCTCTTCGCCTATTTCCCCAGGAAGAAAAGTGGGATCGTTTCTCACCTTATTGTCTTTTCTGCTACAGGTGTAACCCGTTGATGCCTTGGGCGTTTATTATTGTTTAACACAACAGCCTTAACAACGGCTCTGCACGGTGGGGTGGTAATGAGGGGTCAGCCGTGTCAAAAGCCGAGCAGTTGGTGGACCTTCATCCTCGTTAACAGCAGATTGGGTTACGCTTCCAGGGTGTTCCGTTCCCACCCTGCAGTCCCACCTTATGTTTTCTTTCTGTGCTGATCTCCTTTCATCATCATTGACTGTTTTTGAATAGTTTCTGCAGAAGCTGGAGTAGAGAACTTTGTTCCAAACTGCCTGAAGACCATAGGACAACGGTGGTTAATTGCAGGGGGTTTGGGCTTTGTATTTGGGTAATACAGGCTTATTTCAAGTATCCACTCAAAGCGGTCAAGCTGCCATCTCAGAGAAAACAATATTCTGTGAGAAGCATAGGTCAGCTGTTATGCCATATAAATAACTGCTTTAACAGTGTGAATAAATTTATTAGCTGACCCAAGTTTTAATAGAGTTTCAAGAGGGAACAGTTAGAACAAGAGGAGAAGGTGGCAAAAGAAGGGAGGGATAAAGTGTGGGGTTTTTTTTTTTTAATTTAAAAAAAAAAAATTAACAAAAAAAGGATGTAACAGGCATCAGCTTTTTGGGGGTTGGGGACAGGGGAAACGGGTTTAAATTGGAAGTGGGAAGGTTTAGATTAAATATCAAGAAGAAATTCTTCCCAGAGAGGGTGGTGAGGCACTGGAGCAGGTTGCCCAGAGAAGCTGTGGATGCCCCATCCCTGGGAGTGTTCAAGGCCAGGCTGGATGAGGCTTTGAGCAACCTGGTCTAGTGGAAGGTGTCCCTGCCCATGGCAGGGGGGTTGGAACTACATGGTCTTTATGGTCCCTTCCAACCCAACCCATTCTATGAAATGGAGGGACCTAAGGCCCCCCCTTCCACAATTAGCACCAGTCAATAAGAGGTAATATCCCACTTCATGTGGCTTGGTGTGACTTTTCCACGGCCTTAAGGAAATAGAAGATACTAAGAATTTAAAAACAAACAAACAAAAAACCAAACAACAACAACAACAAAAAAAGACCCTTCGCTGTTACAGGTTATGTTGGCTGGTTTTTAATTTGATGACTAAATCCCACTGTGCGGTCAGGATGGGGTAGGTGGGTGTCAGCCACTTTCCCATGGTCCTTCCTGGGCTGTCAGAGCCCTCGGTCAGAGATGCTGTTTAATATAGAAAACTTCAGCTTTCCAAATGCTCGTGTGTGTGTCCGTGCCAAACAACTTCCTATACTCACTGTTTTTCTTTTGTTACATTAGGTGTAACTTGAAATGCTCCAGTGACTTCATTTCATTTTTGCAGTACATGGTTGAAAATTCTATTGCTGCACAGTTAGAACAAGTGGGATTAAATGGCTTTTACTCTGAGGTGTTCTCTTTGGCTTTGAGAAAACATCACACATGAAAGCTATGCATAAGACCAGGGAATTGAATGTTCTTTTTATGAGTTAAAACTAAAATTATTTAACCCAAATTTCACAGAAAGGAAAAACTAATTTTAGCTCCATTCTTTGGGTTGCATAGCATTTTATCACTCTTCTACATAAGCTGCTTTATGGCACTAAACTTTTCTTTCCTCCCCTTCCGTCCTGAGGATGGTGACAGCAGGCAGAGTGACGCTGTGTGCAGCTTTCTGGAGAAAAAAAAAAATCAATTCCCGGCTTCGATGGCTCACTTAAAAACTTTCAAGATGATAACACGGTTGGTGGATCCTTTCCCACTTGCAGTCCTTGGTCAAAGGTAGTTTATGGGATGCTGAGGAGGGCTTTCACTTTTAATGATGCTAAATATTTTACACTTACTCACTTTAAGCTTAGATATTAAATTAGGGAGGTCTGTGATTTCTAGACTAGATGTTACTGCTCATGTCTAACTCTTTAAGTTTAGATGATGTAGTATGAGGATGTAGTTTCAGGTTTTGAGTTATAATAGACCTCACATGAGACTGAAGAGATTTTGAAACTTGGCGGATGGGAGCTGAACAGGGTCCTTCGTTCCGACCACATTGCTTTATGGTCACGTAAGGGTGATCTCAGGAAAGAGGATGCCACACGTCCCTCTCCAAGCCTCAAAATTTTTTTAAGCTAGCTCGTATTTCCTTGCAGAGCACTCTCTGACCAGTCAAGAGTATATTACCTCTGTGTATATCCAGGTACTTGATAGAGACCTTATGTTTTATTTTGTCCACATAAAATTTGGTAGAATTATTATAATTCTCATTAAAAACAACTGGGTTTGGCTTAGCAATTAGTTGCCTTTAAAAGAGAAAAGAGGATATCCTCAGGGGAGGCAGCGAGAACTGCTCCTTGTCTGTCTTTTGATCTTACAGGGTTGTTATCTTGCTTTTAAATGCAGCCTTCTGTCTCCTGTGCAGAGCGCACAGCATGGTACCTCTGTGTACGCACTGCGATTAGAGATACTGTCAGGTTACTTCAGAACCCCAGTGGGGTGTTTGTATTCTTTCCGCTGAATATTTATTTAGTTAGGCTTGTATATCTGGGGAGGAAAAAAAAATACAAATTTACAAATACAGCCTTGCATAGCTTTCCCTTTTATCTGTTTTTCATGGAACTGAAAACCAATTCCTAGCAAACCAGATTACAGATGGAAATAACTTTAGTGTGGAGGAGGCAAAGCACACGTTTAGGAAAACTGATGGAGTAGTATCTCGTAGCAAGGGGTGCTTCAGTTTAGCGGAGGTGTGCACATGGAAGTCTGCAGAACTCAAACACGTTTTAACCATTGGGGCTGAGCAGTAAGTTCTCAAAGTCTTGGTTTCTTTAAACCAAGGTCTTAGCTACAAGTTTGGGGCTACAAGAGGAAGTTGGCTGATATTCTTTGATCTTTATTTAGACTATTTGAATGTGATTTTTTTTTTTTGTCCTGTTTAAATAAAAAATAATGTGGGGGTGGAGGGAATTCATCGGGCAGCTTTTCCAGCATCTCTTGTACCTTGACTGAGATGAGGAAAAAAAATCATGGCTTGTTGAAATAAATAATCCTTTAGCCCTTGGTGTCAACTGCAGCCAGAGTTTTCTCTTTAGGTTATTAGCTTGGAGAAATGCTGTGTAAGTTTGATACTGGGGAGGTTGCTGTCAGTACACAAATACTTCTGAATATATTAATTTTAAGGTAGAGTAGTACATAGACATTTATGGACCGCTTTTAGCTGCCAAGTGAAATGTAAAGTCAGATGAGAGGTAGAATCTAATTACTGTAGTCTTGAGTAATTAACAGGGGGGTTTTAACCCCTTAAGTACTTTTATTTGTAGCTGTAAACTGTAGTTCAGGTCCACAGGATCTGAGCCTGTCTCTGGTGTGAGATGGAAGCGTGGTGTGACAAACTGCTGTTTTCCAATATGGTTTCTAGCGTGGTCTCTTTGTGAAAAGATGAGATTTCTTTTAAGTTCAGGAGATACCTGTCTAGGGCTTTTAGTGTTGGCTTCTGATGCATTGATAAGGCACTTGAAAGATAAATTTTAAGTGAAGGGATGTTTTAACGCGCACACAGAAATATGCCAAACCAGACTTGCAGAGACAAAACGTTGCCAAGCTGCAGCTTACCTCATTATGTGCTTAAGATGAAAAGTTGTTTGTTTTTTTTTGTTCAAGTGCTTAGCATGATTAAATTGAGACAAGAGGAAATTATTTAGTGGGAGAAACGAGTGATTAAGAACTGAAACACTACAAAAGGTGAATCCTCCTAAAAAGTCTGACTGCCATATATGTTTCAACTTAAGCAGTTAATTTATTTGAGGATCAAAGAAGCCTGTGAGCTACTTGTTTCTCAGTAACCCATCTCACATCGTTTTTTCCTGTTACTTCATGCAGTTTGTGAACACCTGGGGTGTTCCATAGGCATGCAGGCTTCCAAAGCGTGTGATCCTCTGGGTGAGGACTTGTCACATCATGTCCCTCCTGGCATGTCCAGGGCTGACGGGGACATGAGTGGGACCAGCCCAGTGTAGACCAAGAGTGGCTTTGCACAGAGGAGGAGGAGCTCTGCTGCCTTTCTCGCCTCTGCTCCCAGGAATGTAAAATTGTATGCTTTTGCAGGAGGATTTCGCATCTAATCTTGTTCAGTATCTGTTAACGAGGTGTTAAGAGGTGGTTAGAAGGCTTTGAGTAACAAAGTCATCCTGACTCCCTTCTAGTGGTGTCAGGGAGGGTGTGTGAGTCAAAACGATGTAATCCCAGTGAAGTGCACGTTGAATGTCATGGAAACAGGAGGGTAGACAAAGCAACAAGCAAGCGAGGGGAAAGGGAGCTTGGAAAATTATTTTCCTTAGATATTCCATAGATGGTTTGATCTTGTAAATTATATATATGCTTGTAAAAAAACAACAGCAAAACACCTTTAAATACAGAGTTCAATCTCTGTCCTTGTCAGGCAGACGGCAGGGTTTTGAGGTAAACGTCAGTTAGCAGTGCTCCCCTCTGCCCAGTTTTGGGGATGAAAGTAGTACATGTCATGATTTTTATTTCCTAGCTGATCTGAGAGCTCAGAGTCTTCTCAGCCATATAGGGGCACTTGTGGTTTGCTTTTTTACAGGGTGGGCAAAGCAGCACATGCATATTAATATGCAGCCCTACTTACGCAGCTGACAGCTCTGTTGAATCACAGCTCTGCTTGTAGGCGTCTAAAAATAAATGGAGTTTGCTAAAAGCCCACTGAAGTTAATCGAAGGTGGTTAATGAGTTTAGTGGGAATTGGATGGAAGATCATATCTGTATCTCTTCTTCATTAAGATGTATTAATACAGATTAAAGAGGGGAGTGTTATTGTTAATTTAGTCTGAAAATTGTTATTTTTGTCAGAAGTGAAATGATGGCATTTAATAATTATCAATGATCGTGGCAGCACCAGCAGTCGCCCTGGAATGCATCCATGACTTTGGTTTTCCGTGTAGAAATTAAATGTTTGCTGCCTGTCCTGCAGCAGCAAAGCAGGTGTTTCAAGGGTATGTCTGTTCAGGCACGAGAGCTTGTTATCTTGCTTTATAAGGCCCTAATTAGCAGAGATAGGACTTATCACTTTTTAAACGTCATTGGACCTTTTCTGATGAAGAGCATCAGTGGACTGAGATCGCCCCTGAGCCATGTGTCCAGCTGCAGTTTTGTTAATTCTAGTGTCCTCAGTAACTGCCACCACGCTGAGGAGTCATTTGAGCAATTTTTGAGCCCAACCCTTCATAAAACATTAATTTACATCAAGTCTTGGAGAGATGTTGATACAGATTCCGGTACAAAAGATGTGCTTTCGGAGCTGATAATTAATGGACTTGCTTGATCACTGGATACAGGGAGTAGTGTGGCGTGTAGTACGTACCCTCCGCAAAGACAGCGCGTAGCTGAACGTACGTGCAACATACGGCACTGGTGTTGCTCCATCAGGAAGCTGGAGCCTGATACATAACGTGTTGCTTCTAATTTACTTGGTATTAAATTTGCAAGTCAATACAGGCAAGGGTTTGGTGTTTTTTGGGAAAACTTCCTTCCATTTTCAGCCTGTTAGGCACTGTTCTGTCCAACTTCCCCAGGTACCCGAGAGGAGGGCTGTGCATCGTATGCGGTACCTGCGCATCGTACGTGGTACTGGGAAAGCGGCTGAGGGGAACTCCGACTCTTAGATGTGACCTCTCTCGTGAATAGGATTAGTTTGTACTACTCTGCTGGCATTACTGAATGAAAGAATAGTAGAGTAGGACAGCATAAATAAACTAAGAAGGATGATGCAGATACGCAAACGCTAAATTTAGCTTTTAAGATGATTATTCCGTGCCTCCGGGCTTTTCTGCGTCTCCGGGAACAGCACCTGTGACATGGATGTGACTTGTAGTTCATGAAGTATGCTATAGAGAATTCGAGGAGGTCTTTGATTTTATTTTTGTGCCTCTAAGTCGTGTCGTGCCAGGTGAAAGTGCAGGTGCGGAAAACAGTGGGTTTAGGGATCGGCCGTTTGTTGCGGCAGCGTTTTGCAGCGTTTCAGCCTGGGGTCTCCTCCCAAACTGATGCTGGTCAGAGGGTCCCTCGGGCTGCCGGGATTGCCCTCCGTGGTGCGCAAGAGCACAGCGTTCGATGAGAAAGACCCACCCGTTCGGTGGGAGAAGAATGTTTCTCGAATTGTTAAGGCGTGTGCTGCAACTTTTAAGACCGTACTGTGATTTAAAAGGGAGTGAAGGGGGATTTTCCCAGTTCCTGGTAAAACATCAGCTGGTTTGCTGGGAATCGGCTGGTCTGTGCCGCGCGTGCTTCTCGCGGCTCGACCTGATGGCCGAATGTTTTGGTCGTGGGTGTTTTTAGGGGCTCGGAAGACCTGCGTGAGGGCTGAGGAGGGGTCGCTGCTGCCTTGGCAGGTCCGTCGGAGCCCGGAGCAGTTCTGCCCGCAGGCGCGTCGGTGCCATGTGCGCGCTGATCCGGCTTTTTCACTGCCGTTCGGGGCAGGGCCGGCGGGGGTGGGCTTCGCTCTCCTGGGCTAACGCCGGGGCGGATAGCGGGACGGGGACGGGCGCGTCTCGCCCCGCGAAGAGGGGCAGGAGCGGGCATCCGTGGG